>NW_010405564.1:43089-51976 GCF_000710305.1 Buceros rhinoceros silvestris | reverse complement strand
ATCCCTGAGGAGAAACTCAAGCCACAGGAAGCGCAGGCAAATGTGATGAGGCAGGACATGTCAGTCAAGGCAGCATCTGAGCTCCTCATGAAACTCTCAGGTACATATTTAATTTAATAATATTAAACTTTATTTTTTTCCATGTATGCCAAGAGGGTTACCTTGCAGAAGGAAAGTTTAGTTTTTGTAGCAAGTGAAGGAACAACCGAAAAGGTTTGTCTACACAGGTTCATACGCATAAGACATCTCAGTTTGGTCTGTCACCATAGTATGTAATTATCTGTGCTTTGGTTTTCAAGTTTTCAGATGTTGTCATTTTTTGAATGTACCAAAACACGTTAGTACTGATGTATTCACGTGTCACTTCATTAACATCATAAGAATGTGTGTCTGTACTGAACTACACCCGATGCAGCTTTATAAATGATGACTTTTAAAGTCTTTTATTTTTTGTGATGATACCATGTACTTAAAATTGTAAGATACACTGTTTAAAAAAAGAAATGAATACTGAGCCAGCTTTCTGCTGTTAAAGAGACCACTTGAGCTTGCCTACATTGCCTTAGTGATACGTCCTTCTGCCAGACAAGTGTGCGTGTGTCTGCACAGACATACTGTATATTCTGCTAATTAGGCTTTGTCAAACTGTCAGAATCGGGGTTTAACTTTAAGAGAAAGGGTTGAATTCTTCCTGCTGGGAGCAGGTTAAGTGAATGACGAGAAGCCTTCGAACCTTCTAATAAACTTCAGTTTTTAGGACTGAGACATGAAAGTCGGTCTGGGAGGCTGGGTTTCATACTTCAGCACCTAAACTGGATCAGTTAGTTTTTAAGTCACCTCCAAAACTAGACAAGAAATTTTTTTAAGTTTGTGGAGTCACACAAAAGGCACCAGTGGAAATGCTCACAAGTTGAGTAACGTCTGAGATCCTTGCCAAACCTACCTGAAATTATTTGGCTTGATTGGATACTGTCAACATTGAATTTGAGCTCAAATTATACCTGAAAGACTTCAACTGCCTCAGATCTTGCCCATAAATTCTAACATGTAATTAATTCACTTCTCTTTATCCTGCACACTTTAATTTGCAGAAGAATCTGGATCATTGATTTGCAAGCCTTCTGTGGCAATGGTGCAAAAAGTTCTGCCTAGGTACGAAAGTTGATCAGAGCGGAAGTTTCCCAATTTTTCACAGACTCTCAAATACTAAATACTTGGTTATTGGTATAGTGCACTGTTGCTGCTGGTAACTGGTTCGAGTATGGTGTTCTGCTAACATTCATTAGTCTGTAAAGTTCTGTTAACGGGTGAGTTTATTTTTCTTGGTGCGTATAGATCCATTAAATGATTTTCATAAAGAGCAAGCTCCTAACTTATTGATTTCTCAGATACTTCAAGAGACAGTAGGGCTCTTGACTCTGAATCTTGAGTTCAGCACTAGCAGGCTGTGTTTACATAGTTTTATAACATAGTAGTATAGTAGAATATTTGTGCCTTGAATATCTTTTTATATGAGTGAAAGCTGGCATGTATGAAGTCTTGGTCAAGTCTTCAGTTGCTTCTCTTGGGAACTCCCAGTCTTTAAAGGCTGTGGTAAGAAATACACTGGTTTAACGTTTCTTGTACGATCTCTTAGTGATTGAGCAGTTTTTGCTGATGGTGGTCTTTTGGGTTAATCTGTAGGTAAAGAATTGCTCTAGAATTTACTCAGTCGTTACTGCTGTAGTTGGTATTCCTGAATCTGCCGGTGGGTGGGGTTATACCAAATTTATCACACACACTGTTTTCAGCTTGTGCTTTTCTGAATTACCACCTAATGCAAAAACTGTAAAGGAGGAAAGCACTGAGATACGGTCAAATGTAGGACAAATATAGGAGGAATATCTAAAATCAATAGCCTTTTTAGTGGGTTGTTTGGGGGGTTTTTTGGGGTTTTTTTTTTGATGTTTAGTTTATCTGGTAGAATACTCTGAGGTCACTATTGACTCTCCAGCTTATCTTAAGCAATTCTGCACTCTGGTTTTGGTGACTTAGAACTTAAACAATTAAGCCACTTCTTCAGAATAAAGTGAAAACAAGAACAAACCACCTCCTTTTTCCTGGTACTGGAAGCATGGGGGGGAAAAAAGGAAAGGAATAAGTATGTCTGGATGTTCTACTGTCTGGGGGAAATCTTCAGTCACGTGCCCTTATTAGATTTGATTATATATAATATGTAATTGGGTTTAAGTCAGGTCCTTCCGGCCTCTATATATTCTTGGTAAAGACTGAATGGATTACATCCTTGCTTTGTTATTTTCACTTCCTTCTGTGTAATACTAATTAACGAAACATGCATCGCATACAAATTTAGCAAGAGATGTCCCGCATAATAGTATTTTGGTTTTGGCATTTCTGACATATGTGCTTCTGTTATCCCTGAGCAGTAATATTGCTGGTTGTTGGCAGCCTCATGGGAGCCTCTTGAGATTTAGGCATAGAACTTGGTATGTCCTTTGACATGAAGGATATACTGGCTTATATTTTTCACTGGGAAATCTCTTTTCCTAAACAAGGATGCTGTGTTGCTAACTCGTAGCTGAGCCTGTAAGGTGTAGTGGAAGGCTTTTCCAAGTCTGGAGCCTGTTTTCATAGAATCACCGAATGCTTTGGGTTGGAAGGGACCTTCAAAGGTCATCTAGTCTCTGCAGTGAGCGGGGACATCTTCAATAGATCAGGTTGCTCAGAGCCCCATCCAGCCTGGCCTTAAATGTTTCCAGGGATGGGGCATCTACCACCTCTCTGGGCAACCTGTGCCAGGGTTTCACCATAGAACCATATAGAATCACCAGGTTGGAAGGCACCTTTACGATCATCCTTATCAAAAATTTCCTCCTTATATCTAGCCTAAATCTACTCACTTTTAGTTTAAAACTATTGCCCCTTGTCCTATCACAACAGGCTCTGCTAAAAACTTTGTCCCCATCTTTCCTACAGGCCCCTTTAAGTACTGCAAGGCCACCATAAGGCCTCTCCAGAGCTTTCTCTTCTGCAGGCTGTTCAACACCAACACTCTCAGCCTGTCCTCATAGCAGAGGTGTTCCAACCCTCTGATCATTTTTGTGGTCCTCCTCTGAACCCATTCCGACAGGTTCATGTCCTTGTGGGTTGGTGCATACCATAAGACTTATTGCAAATCACCAGCCCTTATAATGGAGGGAGTTTTCAGCCACTCAGAAACTACTTTAAAGCTAGGAATATGCTAAAAATAAGCATATTTTACGGTAGTAAAACATTAACAGAACATTTACTAGTTGTCATTGTAGAGCTAGATGTACAGATGCAAAGGAAAATCATATGCAGTTCTCTATTTTAGTTCTACTACACAAGGCTCTCTTCTCATTAAGCTAAAAAGCCGCCAGGGCACTAGCGTGCTTCTAGCAGCACACAACCACTGTTTCAGATCGGGCCCTTACCCTGCACGTTACTTTGTTGGAGTTGGACCTTATGCAAAGATGCTATGCCCCTTTATACCAGTTTTTCCTCCACTGTGTACTACTTGGATTCCAATCTTCTGCCTCACAGTTCACAAACTTGATACCTACTCACTTGATACCTAGTGGCACTTCTTCCAAAGGATTATTCGAACTAAGAAGGCTAATGCCCCTTGGGCTTGTCTTCAGTTTGGAAGAAATGGTCTTTGGGGGTTAACAGGCAAAGTTTGAGCCTCAGTGCAGACTTTCAACCTACATTTTACAGAAGAACATAAATGACTACCATGAGTTATATGAATGTACAAAGGTGAGCTGTGAATTCTGTCCATTACTAAGTCTTGACTGAGACTAGATCCAATAGTAAGCAAACATAGAGGAGATAGTGCAGTAGGGCTCTCAGTTCTGTTTGGAAGGCAAACAGAATCTTGTCTCTGCAAGATGTAAAATTCCTATTAAATGTTTCACAGAACCTCTGATAAGAAAGGGAAGTGATGTATTTCAAATACACCTGAACCAGTTTTCTACATTCTTACCAGTTCTCTTTCATGGGAAAGCTAATTTCATTTCACAGAATGTTTTAATTCAGTGGTGCATCCAGTGATCCCTGGTCAGTTTTATTCGCTGGGTCTTGTAAATAGAAAGGTATGTTTCAGAGGAGATGAAAAATAAATGTTTGCATTTACATGGTAATGTTTAGGTCTAAAGCCTCATTTTCTGTTGAAATGGACAAGCTGCTAATATCTTTTGGGCATGTATTATCTTTCCGAAGCTTACGGTGTTTTGCCTTCTGTTCCAAAAACGAATTCATAGCTGGAGGTGTTCAAAATCTATTCCAGGTACTAGCATTTTAAAAGTGATATTTTACCTTGGTGCCTTGAACTATGACATTAGTATGTCCCGGTCTTTCCTAGAACTGTTGTCTGAATCACATTTGCCTTTATTGCCGTTACATCTTATTTGTGATCCGTATTCATTGTGCATTTCAGCAGTAATTCAGGTTGTTTTCCTCCTCTCTGTTTTCAGCGGATCAATTCCCCATGTATTGCACATACCCTTGTTATCGCCAGCAAATGCATGACCTTTGTACTATCCAGTTCCTTTGGAGTTTTTGTACTTCAATCCTCAGGTCACACAGTGCTTCTTGTAATACACCCGTTCACCAGTACCAACAACGTGTCATAATTCGGGGTTATCAGAGATGCAATTAGTGCAACTTTTTTTGTGCCAAGGTCACGAAGTAAAATCTTGCGTACAGTTGGTTCCCAAAGCATTCTTGATCAACTCCATTTATTATTCACCTAATTATATGACAATTCCTCTTTCAGCACAACAGGTTATTGTGGGGGTTTGGTGGGATTTCTTTTTTGATTAAGCGTTTATCCACTTGAAAATGTTTATGCTAATTTCCTCTTTCATGCCTTGTAGTTTGTTTTTTTTAACAATATATCTTACATTTAGCTGAAACTATGTGGATTAGAACTTCTGTTTAAAGGAGGAAGAAAAAAAGAATGATAGTACAATTCTAGCATAAGATGAAGGCCAGAACACCTCAGTGCTACTCCCATCCTAAAATAGCACATCGTGCAGTAGGGCACAGCGAGGCGAAGGACTATCTGAGAACGCTTCAAATTAGCTCGTTCCAGTCTAGTCACAATAGCCCAGACTTCCAGAGAAACTAAATAACAGTATCATTTGTAAAAGTTCGCTAACTAGGAGGAGTGCTGTCTGTGCATGTGAGGCTGGACAGCCAGATTTTGCCTCATTTTAAGGCTTGGGTGGCTTTGTGCTTGGCTGTCATCAGTCATGTCAGTTGACAACAAAAATGAGCCCGCGGATATTAAGCTGTGTTGTTCTTAGCCATCACAATCTTTCCCAATTTAGCGGGTTGCATTGGCAGTCTTTTGGTTTATTGTTACTATGGTGATGAAAAAGCACATTACTGTGTTCTTTGGGTGAGGTGGGGGACAGCGAAATTAACCTTCCTAAATATCTCTCTCTCACAACTTCGCGGGCTCTTCTGGGAAGCACTTGTATGGAGCCGGGCTGCCGACTTTGGAGATGGCTCTTGTCAGCACCTTCTAAGGGTCTCCATACCTAGATTGCAGGGGAGCTGTCAAGAATGCTTTCATCCTTCCTTAGAGCACCTTGATAATGGGCAGAGAAGTGAAAATACATGGAAGTCTTTTGTTCCCTGGTCTCTAAAGAGCTCATTAGAAAGCTCTGGGCAGCAGCAGGTGCTTCGGTAGAAGTCCAGAAAAGTTAGTAGGGAAGTACATGACCCAAAATAAGACTTTGTGGTGATGGGAACTCGAGAGGTGGCAAGCTGTGACAAGTCACATCACCATGAGTGTTCTTTCATGTGGGTTTGGTTTTTTTTTTTAACCAGCAGAAATACAGAACTGGTTGTGAATGGTTAGAAGCTGTGGTTTAATTACAGTGTCGAAAAAGATAGAAGTTGCTAGATTTATTATTGCCTTGTGTCAGGTTCCAGATATTTTTGAGAATCTCCTACTAATGCTGTATTCCATGAAGTTTGTATCAGGCCATGGTACATTCATTCAGTTAAATAAGCTTTTCAATGACATCATCATCATCATCATGGCTTGGCTTCGCGAACGAAGATCTGGGAAGGGCTTTTCCCATGCTCACTGCAAGTGATGAATGCACGCATCGGAGCCGCGCGGTAGATTTTTTAGTTGAGGCGCAGCGTGCGCGGAACTGGCTCCACCCTTTACACCTGAGGTTCATCTGCCAGGGCCCAGCGAGCTTGGATGGTGACAGCGAAGTCCTCGGGTCGTAGGTTTGGTTAGAGTGTCCTTCTCTTAGATGGAGCCTTACAGGGCTAAACGAGCTCCATCTGCCCGGGTTTGGAGTCAGAGTTGTCCTTCTCCTAGGATGGTGCCCGAAGGCTAGTGAGCCCATCCTGCCCGTGGACACACTTTGTCTGACCCTTCAGCTGAGACCTGTCTGGCCTGGGAGACCCCACCGGAGGCACATGCCACCACCAGCACAGCTCTCAACCTCACAAGGGCACACAAGCTCCTTCCCCATGGCAAGGGGGTGCCCATGAAAGAGATAATAACATAATCCAAAAAGAACTCAGCTAGTAATGGATTCTTACCTATTGATGCAGTTTGCCATGTTTCATGACAACATCAATGCCCAAAAGTAGGAAAAATATGAAAAAATACTGCCCATTCTTAAGAGGTGTATAAGGTGGTAAGGATGGAAGTCTGCAAAGTCTAAGGTTTTTTTCCCCTTATAGATCTTCGACAAAACCCCAAAACTTAAACCCAGCAAAACCCACAGAAAACCTTATAACAGAGCCTAGCTTTTAGTTCAGTAGATGCTTTACTACACCTTAAAGTTACTGCAATTCATCTTCCTTTTTTCCGTGTCAGGGTAATCTTGATAGTTAATGAAAACCATGTTAATTGAAAAGATTAGATAATGTGGAATAATAGGGAATTGTAATGTCTGTGGTTCTTTCAGTGTCTTGATTTATTCTATTTTATTTTATCTTGTTTTTTAAGAATTTTCACTAAGGAGTTTAAACACCCCCCCAATTCTTTGCTTTACAGCTATCCCTTCATGATGTTCATCCAGGTGGGAGCGGCCACAGGGCTATGGAAAGTGGGCATGTCAATTTTTTTCAAAGTGTGAGGGGGGTTGTGGATGCACGGTATTTGCAGAAGGGCCTCTTGCAGTCCCCCTTGCCTTTTGAGAGTCAGCTTGTTAGGGCAGGAGAACTGGAGGCAGGCTCTCTGCAAAGGTACAGCTTGCTACAGAAATGCTAGGCTAGAATTTTCTTGAACTGGGAGACTTGCATAGGTTGGAGCATGTTGTAAAATAACAATTCACATACGTGTAGACTTCTTATCAAATTTTTCTTGATCGATGTTTTGGGGCGTTGGCTGTGCTCTGCAAGTAGGGTCCTTCAGGGAAGCCTCATAATCCTAAATTTAAGTGGGAGGGGCAGCAGATGTGTAGCACAACTCACATCAGTCTATTGCTTTAATTTGGCCCTCTCCTTTTTTTTTTTTTTTGTTGGCTTGCATTTTTGTGAAACTAATCCTGCAGTTGCAGATTCTATAATGTGTGAGCTCAGAGGTTCCACATTGAGCCATATTATGTTGTAGGTTTTTTTATGGCAAGATCCTGTCACATTGATTCAAGGCCCATTGACATCTTATATAAAACAGAAGTTTGAAAAAAATACTAGCAAAATAAAGCATCAAGCACAGCACCCTAGGGAACATCAGATGTTACTTGTTGTGTCTCTGTAGCAGAACCTTCGGGGCTCACCAACTGTTCCCTACCTACGAGGTTTTATTTAAGCTGTTTTAGGGCATGTTTGTTTCTAGCAAATCAGAACAATTAGCATAACAAAATGCCTGATTCTCCATACTGAAAGCTTTTGAAGTCAGTACAACTTGACCCACTAGTTACCCCTGTCCGCTTGATTGTGGAAACTAGTACATGAGTCCAATTTATGAGACATATGGGGAAGGCTTTCTTTTCTAAGTTGATTCACAAAGTTGATTTGTAAAGCTGATGGGCATTTCAGCAAATATGAACATCTTAGAATTCTAGCTGAAGGATGAAGTTTTAAATGAAATGTTGGGAAGAAGCACGAATGATTTAACAAAGATTCAGTTGATTTCAGCAATGTAAAGTCATTGGACAGCTATTGTATCAGCAAAAGCAATATTTACTACATGAATTATGTTTATTAAATCTGTGCACTTGGTTTTGACTTTCATCTCAAATAAAGTGTAAAGCAGATTGTGCTGCATTAGAAAAGCATGTTCAGTGTGTCTCCTCTGAGTGCTGCATAGAATCTAGAATAGTTTGGCTTGGAAGGGACCTTTAAAGTTCATACAGTTCAACCCTCCTGCAGTGAGCAGGGACATCTTCAACTAGATCAGGTTCCTTAGAGCCCCTGTCTCACCTTGTTAAGAATCAAGCGTCCTGCAGTTACCCCAGCAAGTCTCAGAGCAGCAGGCTGAGGGCCCTCACTAGTTCCTGTCCCTCTAACCATGGTGTGTTATCCCACAGCTTGTCACAAGCAAGCTTGATATTATCCCGCTCACTCTTCAAGTCTAGTTTAAAGCCCTGTCAATGAGCCCTGCAAGCTCCTGGGCAAAGACTCTCTTCCCACGTTGAGAAGGGTGCATCCCATGTGATGCCAGCACGTCTGGTGTTGTGTAGGCCATCTCATCATAAAAAAAACCCAAAATCGTGGTGGTGACGTCAGCCTTGGAGCCATGTTTTAATAGACTGGGTCAGTCTGATTCTTTCAATGACACTGCCCACAACAGGAAAGAGAGAGGAATGAATAACCTGTGCCCCAGATTCCCTCACCGACCATCCCAAGGCCTTAAAGTGCCTCTTTTGATTGCCCTTGGGATATG
>NW_010405564.1:19919-42926 GCF_000710305.1 Buceros rhinoceros silvestris | reverse complement strand
TTCATTACCACCCACGTGGAAGAGCTGTAATGGGTAACAGTCTGAGGACCATACTGAGCTAGGAGGTTTCCTAATCATGTCCTTAGCTTAGGCCCCACGGAAGCAGCAGACTTAGCTAAGAGGAGGGGTCTGTCTGGCATATTGGCCCTCTGTTCCCTTCAGAAGAGAGTCGCCTACAACTATAACCTGTCTTTTCTTCCTCATGGTGGTGGTTGTGACATGGGGAGTACGCCTTTCTGACCTTGGAAACACTCCTGGTGTAGATGGACCATCATCCATTGACTGCTCTTCTATATCCAGAGCCTCATACCTGTTGTACGGAGGCACCTGGGAGGGTGAGGTGAGCAAGGAGGGATTTGCCTGTCCATTAAACATGGACTTGTTTCTGTTCTCTTTTTTCCTTTAAGCTACTGCCCCTGATGAGGGGAGGATACAGGATCCCCTTAATCATCTTGGGTTTTTTCTGGTGTCTGTTGTTGTTTCCGTCTCATGGAGGCAGAGCTTGGTTCTTCCAGTCTATCTCTTTCTCAGATTCCCTGATGCTTCTTAACATTTCTCCTTCCAGCATGTGGAATACTGTACCAATTTTGGGCTCCCTGGTTCAAAAGGGCTGTGGAGAATTAGTAGGCAATCTAGAGGAATGTAGCAGAACTGACTAGAGGTCCTCTACAATGAGGCATTGAGAGAACTGGACCTGTTCAGAGTAGCACAGGGGACTAAATCAGGGGATCTAATTGCAGCCTGCAACTACTTGAAGGAAACTTAGAAAAACAGTAGAATCGAATTCTTCTCAGGTGGTAAAATAAGGGGCAACAGCTGCCAGCTGCATCTTGGAAGGTTCAGAATGGACATTAAGAAAAATTTCTAGTGCAGCACTAGAACAAGTGTTACCCAAGGATGCTGCTGTTTTCCTTTGCCTGGAGGTTTTGAAAATTCTGCTAGATAAACCTGTAGCTGATCTAATCTAGTGCAAATGATTCATGGAATAATTTAGTTTGGAGGGGACCTCCAGGGTTCATCTAATCCAAACTCTTGCTCGAAGCAGTCCAACAAGACCACGCTGCTGAGGGTCTTACTGAGTTTTGAATGTGTCCAAGGATGGAGAACCCAACCTCTCTCAGGAACGTGTGCTAGTAGTTCACCATCCTGACTGGTGAAAAAATAATGACTGATTTTTTTTTTTTCCCCCACTGTATTTATAGACAGAATTTTTCATGTTCCAACTTGCCTGTCAACTCTTTTACTATCACTGTGCATTTCTGAAAGAATTCTGACTCTAGCTTCTCTAAACCTTCCCTTTATGCCTTAGAGTTGCTGATAGCAGTAAGATGTTCCCTTAGTGTTGTTTTCTTAAGGCTGAACAGTTGTCTTAGCTGTTCTCCTCTTGTCTTGCAGCAGCCTCGCACGTATTTCGGTAGCCTTCTAGTGAACATGCTCCAGGATGTCAGTGGCCATTCTGTACTGGGGAGCCCCAAATGGGGCACGGTACTTTAAATACAGTCTCATAAGCACAGGATAGAGGTTGAGAATCTCCTCCCTCTGCCTGATGGCTACAGGTTTGATAATACAGCCCAGCATACGGTTGGCCTTGGTTGCCTCAAGGGTACGTTGCTGACTTGTGCACAGCTTGTGTTGGATTGCAGTAGTCCTAAAACTTGGTGATCTCTGACCTAGGCTACAGAGAGGTGTTGTCTAAGACCAAATTTCAGGGGCACTCTTACTGCTATGCCTTCTTGAAGTGACACTGTCAGGCCTTCAGGGATGAATGCTGTACTCTGAGCTTTTAGGTAGTACAAGTATTATTCTATTTTTCTGTTGTATTTGAGGGTTTTTTAGCAAGCATCACTACTTTGCAATTCCTTGCTCATGTGAATTCTAGAGAAGCTGAAAGATGTAGAAAAAATTACTTCCTCCTGGAACAAGGCTGTCTGATACTACATTTTTCATATCTGATGTAGAAAATTGTCTCACTTGATGTGAATAGGATGAAGTTAATTGAGGCTGTTACAGATCAGCTGATTAAAAGTTATACTGCTCTGTAAAGAAACAGCATCCCTGTGGCTCGATGGTAGTACATCCATATATGCAATCATTTTATTTTGTTCAGCTGTTTCTGTATCACAAAGCTAACAGCAGAAGAAGTCGTATTAGGTGATTTAGTTCATCTTCTGCCAGATGAGCAATTGTTCACTGCTGTGCTGTTGTTCTGAGCTTTTGAATGAATAGCAGACCATGTTTAAGAGATCATGGTCTAGATACTTTAAGGCTACTTGAGTCTTTATCCCTTGCTGATTTTTGCTAGGAATTAGATGTCTGCACTTTTATAAAAAAACGGCATGAGGAAAGTGACTCTCGTATACTAACTTTGTATTCCAATACACCGCAGTTTATTTAACCTAGCCCATCTACTCAAGGAGAAATGCAAAAGTGGAAAAAAGCCAAAGCTATTATGGTTTTAATCATTTGAACTAGGAGACCTTTTGGTGTACCAGTCCTTGACTTGAAAAACTCCAGCGATGCTATGACCGTGTGAGATCCCGATGTAAGGAAATAAGGGCTATCACCTTACTCTACAAATGAACTGTCTGTAGCACAGGAGGGAAAATAATCTTGCAGAAGTTACAGTTTGCCTGCCTGTATGGTGAGATGGGCATAACCTCAATTACAAGGTCTTTCACCAGCTCAAGATCTAGTACAGCGGGCTCGTATCCCCGTGTCCACTGCTCATGAGCCAGACCAACTATGCTTCCCTTTCATTAGCTCTGGTACAGCTATCACAGAGACCCTCCCCCAGCCTTGTCTGTGTGTTTGCTCCTGGGAAGCAGAGTATGATAGGATTCACATTCGACAGGGACCTTCTGTCAGATCAAAAGGGTGCAGCTGGGAAGATAAAGGTCAGAGGAAATGATCAAATATGTAAATTTAGTTAGGGCAATTTGAGTGCCGGCTGATGGTGAGGGAGAGGGGAGAGAAGGTCATCGCTATTGCTTGACGCTTGCCTTAGTTGGGGTCGTATCAGTTTGATTCAAAAGCATTTGCAGGACAAGGAATTAAACTGTGTGGAGCAGGAACAGAAATAGAAAGAATATTTTAAAAGTGGAGAGAGCGGCAAAGGTCAGCTTGAGTCCACGCCTAAATTTGGCAGCTGGGTGCAGAGCTCGGTCTGTCAGACATCTGAAGAACTCATTTGTTTGCGGAGTTACCTGAGCTTTTGATTGACAGTGTTACCTGATGCAGTCCTTTGCTGTTCTGTGTTCCTTCCAATGCACAGCATGCTATTTTTACACTTTTCAACACAGATTCAGCTTTCTGTGGTTTTATAATAAGAAGCTAATGGAAGCTTTAAACAAGAAAATCTGCTTAACAGGACAAAAAAAGGCTTTATACAGTATTTCTGTCTTCTCTAGTTGAGAATTCACTGGAAGTTTTCGAAGTCTGAAGTGTATCTGGTGGATTGTAGATGGTAAAGATTTTTATCAATGTTTATATGTTTCTTTTAAAGGTCAAGAAATGTCATAAGAGAAGACTAAAAGCACTTCATGTAAATCGTTCCTGGAACATATCCGAGTGGCTTTTACCCTCTTTTTTTTAAAGAGCTGTAGGCAGCCAAGCCACTTTTTCTCTACTTAAGAACAACAGGAATGGGGAGAGGGAGAAACCAGGGGAGTGAAAAAGGACTTGGTGACAAACATCAGTTTAATTTTAGGTGGAATGCATATGCCTTCATGCTAAAGGGATTCTGTTTGTCTTTGGCTAGAACTATACAGGATGACACCAACCAGTTGACTAGCATGAGGGTGGTATCACGGATGACCAAACTATGTATTGGTACCGCTGAGATTTACTGTAATATTGGGCAATTGACAAACAAAAGGCCTGGTAGCATTTGAACGATTCACATTTGGACTAAAATCTGTGCGGCTGACACGATCACTGTGAGTTGGGGTGGGGGGGGGAAACGAGAGCAGCAACAGAATAAGGGATCAAGTGAAGCTAGTGGATTGTCCTTCTCTTTCCTCTTGCCCCCACCCCTTTCATTCTCTCTGACCCAAAGTTAATAGAAAATACTGTTTGTGTTTGGGCTTTTCTTACAAACTGCTATTCATTTATTTATTTTTGATATCAGAGTCTTCCAAGTAGTAAAATTTGACAGATGCGATCAGGATGGCCAGCTCCTGCCTGCACCAGTTAACTGTAGTCCCACGGCTACAGATCTGATTGCGTCCCCCCAGCCTGGACAAGGGCCAGACTGCTCGCTCAGGTCCTAATCCACTCAGCGTCCAAGTTCTCTGCTTCTCTGGCTCTGTGCTGCAGTGTCCCTGTCCCTACCCTCTACCACGGTCTCTTTTGCCGGGTGCTAGGGTTGCCTTTTTCCTCCTTTGGCTCATGGAGTCTGAGCAATTCAAACTCACGCTTTCCCTTGGCTCTAGCTGTGGAGGCTACAGAGGCGACAATCCAGGGCATGTGCTAATCATGAATAAACAGAAGCAGATTTTCTTTGAGGTTTTCAGTACCTTGTCTAGTACCAGAAGTACGTGTACAGGTTTAAGCAAAATTAATAAATTAAATTTACCTTTTTGTTGGAATGATTCCTTTCCTGGATGGCGCTCTGGCATTTAACTGTGTTCACGCATTTATTTATTTTCTGGTTTCTCCCAGGCATATTGCCTGTCTCTTCCCAGAGTGCCTGGTCACCACCCAGGCAGCAGAGGCAAAACGTAGTTGGGCGGTTATGCCATGAGCAGTTCTGCTCCTCTGCCAGGAGCCTCCTGCATGAAAATAATTTTTAAAAAATCATCATCTGAACTGAGAATAAATTCTGCTGGTCTTCAACTTCTCTTTTCACAGCAGAAAGTCTGAATCGAAAGGGCTGTATAGGTATTTGGGATCTGGAGTGAAATTACCTTGGAGCCTTGATTTTGAGATTTCAGAGCTTTTATTCTAAAGAAAAAAGTGATCACTTACCTTGCAGCCAAACCAGAGGATTCGGCAACATCCAGGGAATCTCAAGTGGCGCAAGCGAGCACGAATCATTAATCTTACTGGATCTTCTAATATATGAGGGAATATCTACACTCGTTTCAAAATCAGGCTTTAGAAAAGGATGGGCCGCAGAATACTCCTCTTATCTTGAATGCATATGCAGATTTAACACACTGGTTCTTCACAGAGTTGTCTGAAATTGCCCATAAAAGAGAGCAGAAGTGGAGCAGCTGAGGTTTCCTCCTCCACTTCTACCGATACCTCTGGCTGTCTGTGCTGGTACCTCCGCTGATAAAGAGTAATTTAAGAGTTTGTAAGAGGTCTTCAGTGCACACGTTTCGAGAGCTGATGTGTACTTGCAACTTCATGTGATAAGTAAAAACAAAGCTTTGCTGTTAGGTGTGTGATGACCCAGTCAGTATTCATAGAAAGTGGTTTAACTCTCATATTTACAAATATGCAACTGTTTCCTGCCCTCTAATTGGAAAAATTAATTTCAAATGATGGCTTCTATTTATAACCCCAAAAGAATACTGTAGCAGTCAGCTGCTTGCTTCCCTTGTCTTCACAGTGATGCGGTATACAAATTATAACTTTATATTTGTGATTCCTGCTTTGAGTACTCTGAAAAATTGTAGCCTAATTAAATAATTGTGGTGGTTGTTTCTTTTTCTAAACATATATCTGCAGCTGAGAGTTACAAGGAAACCCAGATGGTAAAGATAAAGGAGGAACCGATGGAAGTTGACATTCGTGATTCACAGGCTTCAGTGTCACCGAGCCAACCCAGCCAAAATGTTGGCTACAGCACTTTATTAGGGCGAGACATTAGCGAACACATACAGAAGGCACCAGAAGGTCGTGTGGTCCCGGAAAGAAATCTCTTCAGCCAAGATATATCAGTGAAGATGGCATCCGAGCTGCTCTTCCAACTATCAGGTAAAAGCGGTGGAAATAGTCTATAGTTAAATTTAAAGAACAAGAAGAGATTGTGTATAGCCACTAAGGTACTATGAAAGCACGAGATTGCTAAGGCTGAAAAAAAATAGGGGTTAGAGCCCTTCTACCCTCACATTTGGAACACAAAAGCCTTGCCAAATGTCCCCCATAGTTAGCATACGCTTTAGAGCCTTGTGACAGTCAGGTCAGGTTCGCAGTATTTGAACTGAATTGGAAAAGCCAGAGTTCAACTCCCGTATTTTTGAAAGCTAATGAAATAATTGGTGTCAACTGGTTGATCCAGGCCTTGGAGTATAGGGGAACCTATAGAAGGCAGTTCCTGGCGTGAGTGGCCAGTGGCTGCAGCCTGCAATGCTCCAGGAGCTGCACTGCCCGATTCCTTTGGCAAAGGCGGCGAACCTCAGCAGTTACATTGACACCAGCGCTGTGTTTAATGAATGCTTGTGTCGCACGCTTTGCGTGGAACACTAACACTGAAATGTGAAGCTGAAAAAATCTGTTGGGTGTTAGTGTAAGTAAGGACATGCCCATTCTCTAATTATGCTATAACCAGCTACCCTAAATTACTTTGGATTATGCTGTTACCAGAAAGCAGTAAAATAGCTCTGCTGAACGAATCCCAAGAGGGGAAAGACCTGCTAATCACAACCCCCCCATATATGTTCCTCTGCAGAAAAGGTGAGCAAAGAGCACAACCACAATAAAGACAACGCCATCAGAACTACAGCCAGGTAGGTACAGTCCATTGCTACCTGCAAAGCCGTAGTCTAAATAGCATTGCTTCGTTTTGCCTTGTGAAATCAAATGTGTCCGTCTCTGACAAACGTGACCTGATATTGAAGCGTGAGATATTCATGAGGAGCATAACGTATATCTGAAAAATTACACCTATAGATCTGATTGCTTACAGTTCATGAGACAAAAGGCCATTGGGCTGAAATGACTGTTCTCCTCTGAAGTATTCACACATAATTTTAAGAATTATTTTTTCTATTTTTTGCTACAAAAACTGAAGCTGAAAAGAAACTGCATAGTACAGGTGGTGCTTGAGGGAAGAACAGGCTGACAACTTGATTTTAAGACATTGACCAATGTAAGAAGAGGCGATTTTGATTCAGTTGTCTGTCAAACTTGGATTTCTTTAATAAAATTTCAATTTAGCATTTCTATCATCCCAATGCCTTATAGAGATTATTTTTTTTTTTAAATTCAGACTGTAAGACAATGCCAATGAAACATTTGTTAAAGATTACAGTCATTTTAATACAATAAATTAAATTACCTGGGAATTAACAACATGATCGTGTTATAGCACATGCTGTTAAGGAAATATGCACTTTACAGCATGGTGGCTGGGAACAAGCCCACGAGTTGTTTACATATACAAGAGCAGCAAAGTGAGGTGTCCCTACAGGAAAATCCAAAGCTCTTGTGTCATAAGTGGTAGCTGGAATGGGTTAAAACTTAGGAGCCCGTGGTGAGGAGTAGGCAGCGATTGGCAAAGGTACATTTATTTCCTGCCTGAAAGTTCCTTAATTCAGCGTGGATAGGTTGGAAACTGAGCACAGTGAAGTGACAAAGATAGAGTAAGACCTTCTGTGCCTCTGCAGCCCCTTTTACTGAAGTTCCCAGCATGGTCAGAGCCTGCTAACTAAGACAACTTTGTCCAGATCGAAGAAAAGATCTCCCAAATAAGTTGCTCTTAAATTCCTAGACCTATCCCGTTCATTCACAGTAACTATAATAAATAAGTAATTTGTTCATAATAACCTGACCAGCTCAGTGAATGTACATTCGGGACCTTTTGATGCTGCAGGTTGAAAGATAATTAAATTGAGATTTTTAAGTCCTGGCTACTGTGAATGCTTCCCGTATTTGCAAGTTTGGGAACTTGTGGGGCATGCGGCCTTCACAGCCTTCCCATGACTACTACTGAGAGATACCTATGGAGATACATGCATACATTGTCCAACTACTCCTTACCCATCCAGTGTGCATTGCAGGGAGTGGGTGACAAACAGTCAGTTGAAAATAGATTTCAAAGTCTCATGATGTTACCAGCAGGACTGGTGTGAGAATCCAGAGCTACTTTTGGATCTATCAAAGATAATTCAAACTGGAAAGGCTGAGGACAGTTCAAAGATAAGTACCCCTTTTTCTGGCTGCCAGCTTCTAAGAGGGTGCAGTTGGTTGTTGTCAAACTTGCACTGAGTTTTACTGAGAAGTTCTGATAATGGCTGCTACCCATCAGGGCATGAAATGCCGGTTGAATTCTTCCAGGTGCTTTTCTTATCTTACCTATCTATCAGCAGAAGACAACATGAATGAGAAGAGCCTCTTAAGGGGAAATGAGTCAGTCTGCTAAATCCTGCTGAGTTCAAACAGATTGACTGAAAAGACCTTGCGAAAAAAGCCCACCCAAAGCCAAACAAACAGCTGGAAGTGTTTACTGGTAGGGGTATGATGCCTTCTCAAAAACAGAATGTGATGGAGCAGCCAGAGGAGGATAGAGGCACTCAGACTGCATTAAGAAAATGTGTGGTGTTGCAGTTTGGCTCACCGACCTACATCGGGAGTAATGACAGAAAGGCGTTTGAATCACAATCCTCGTGTGAAGTTTGCTGACAGCTGCAGAGAGCCGAGCTGAGGTCGGTGTTACCCACCTGTGAGTAGCTAGGGAGCAAAGAGATTAAGCTGTGTCATTGGTAAGTCTTAAATCAGCAAAGCCCAGCAAGGTGGGGCACGCAAGCACTTTTTGCTGTCTTACTCCATTTCTAACACAGACACCTGTCTGTTGCTATTCCTCCTGGGAGTATTCCTGGATTTTGTGAGCACATACTTCCATATTTGCTTAAGCAGTCGAAACTGGCAAGGATTCCTCGCATTTCAGTGGCTGAGTGAGATGGTAGAGCCTGCCATCTGTGATATGAAGGCAGAGAGTGGAAAAGCAAATGATCTGGAAGTGAGTATGCCAGTGTAAGATGCCAAAATAAGTTTCTTTCATCTAGAGAACTGGGTAGCCATAAAATTGGAAAAAGTGTAGCCAGAAAAAAAATTTCTAAAGCTTAATCTTTATCAGAAGGAACTTTGCATCTGGTTGAGAACAATTTATGTAGTTTCTTACTATGAAGCAGGAGCTCCTTCCTCCATACTTTGCAGTGGGAGTTGGAGAATATATCTGCTGAAATAGGGTCAACACTGAAAAGACCCACCTGCCATTCTAGAGGAAGGCAGAGAAGAGGTATTCAAGGATGGTTCCATAATTAACTTGGAGGCCCTGTGATGGAGAGGGAAATCCTTGGGACACAGCACGATGCAGTCTTCAGCAACAACCTGCTCATGATTCGTGGTCCAGCCTGAAATAGATAAGATCTGTGTTATCCATTCTGCTCACTACCAGCAATGAGCAGTGTCCCAGTGACTGAATCTAAGGCACAAGCAGGAAGACCACATGGAAACCTGAGCAGATTACAAAATTTTGAAGAGTTACAACAGTAATAAAACTTTTTTTTTATTGGTGTTTTTCTTTCAAGTAATTATTATACCAGTGAGAGGAATGTAGCAGTACATGATGCCATATATTTATACAGCATCAGTCTGGTTTATATTATGTCACGCCAAAATGGGAGGCTTGGAAAAAGTTAAGTTTTGCACATGTGTGCTGGAGCTGTTTTGCTTTATCCTGATCACTTGTTTTCTTGAGTATTATGCATTGTTCAACCATCTGCGTACACTGTACTGTTCAGGTTTGGGGCAGCTTCATGCCTCACCCTTCAGCACAACCTAACACTGGGGGGGTTTTTTATGGTTATGTTCAAACTTTTGTAGAAATACCAAACTATCCCATCAACTGTCATATATGAAATGGCACAAAGTGAATGATGGATAAAAAACTATATGAGAATGTAGGTAAAGTGGTTGCCATAAGTGTTACGTGATCATGTTAACTATTTATCAATAAATTTCCCACAGGCAGAAGAGACTTGACTAAGAATATAAGTGGCTCAGTGGAGAACACCTTGTTCGCCCTCTGCAGAAAAACTGTGCAAGGGAAAACTTAAGCGAGTGCCATTGTTTAGATTGACAGTATTGACTTGGTATCTGGGCTGGGAGGGTCAACTTGATTCGTGCTCCTGGCACATACTTTCTGGGCCTGGACTGCCCGCTGTGCAATGCTTCGTGAGACCCCGTAGTACGTTCTTAATCCTGAAAAAGGTTCTTGGGTTTTATTACTGAATGAAAACAGGCTGCAGAAATGAGCTGGCCTCCTGTCCTGTGCCTCTGAAACACCTACTGCACACCAGCCTGTTGGGGAGTCTCAGTATGAGAGAGATCAAGTTTAGTGTAACTCTCATTTTGCTTAGAAGAAATGGATAGTTTGCCTGCAGGTGGAATAAGCTGCCTTAGGAAACAGTTTTCCAAGGAAGACTGTCCTTTTCCATTTTGAATTTTTTTAGGTACCCCTGACTGATGTCCATCTGTATTGTAGACAAGGAATTCTTGTTCTGTTATGATCTTTAATTGAGCAGAAAACAAAATACTCTGACAGAAATGGCAATTCACTATTGAAATGTACTTTTTCATGCCTGTTAATTAAAAACAAAGCATGCTATGCTTTTTGGAGTCAAATAATTTTTGCACTTAATACTCTTTGGAAGTAACCATTCAGCTTATATGGATTGTTTCCTGATTTAAAAATCAAACTCAGGGAGTTAATTTCATTCATGGAATGCTGTCTCAAAAGAGAACTACTTAGCATCTTAACCTAGAATTTGAAAAGTTTTGTTCTAAAAATAATTACTACAAACCTCAGATCTTCAGATATGATGGTAGAATGCCAACCTTTCGGCAGTAGAATACAAATTTTTGAAGCATTGACTTTACTGATCCATATTGTATTGCGATATAGCAAATCTGAGATGTTGAAGGTAGTTAAAAGCCTTTCGGCAGGACTTCAGCCTTTACTCTGAGATGCAGTTTTTCCAGAGCATGGCTCTTGTCCACACCTTGCCTCAGGGTCTGTCTATCTTTCAGCATGAATTCTGTAAATGAAATAGGGCTTTTAACAAAGATGTTTGTTATAATAGTAAGATGTTAGGGTCAAAAATTGTACTTCTTCTGTTAACTGCTATTTTGTTTAAGAAAGGTATCTTATTTTTTCCTATAGCCCTTTCTTTTCTGAAGACACATTTAGACAATCACCATTCACTTCCAGCTCCAAAGATCTCCTGCCTAATGAAACTACTGTTCATGGACGAACATCTGCACCAGGTCAGATACCCTTTTCTTTCAGTACTTCCACTTCATAGGTGTTTTTAAGATTTCCTTACTGTAAACTCCACCACCTAACAGTCTTAAAATACAGTTTGCTTTATCAAAAGCGAACGCTCTCTCCATCACAGTAAGTGCTTATTATTAGGAGGAAAAAGAAAAAAAGGTAAATATTGCTGAAGCATTTGTGTGACTAATCTTTAAACTACTATTTCCGTGAATTGTACAAGAGGCTATAACAGGTTAAACTGTGGGGTTTTTGTGTGTGTGTCTCCCACACGTAAAGGAAACTTTACTGATGTCGAATTACTGCCTGCTCTTCTCCTCTCACTGCCCATTTCCCTCTCTATCTCTCAGAATACAGCTGAAATGTTTGCAGTGTGCGTATCAGAGTGGCTGAGCTTGACAATACAATTTTCCTGCCATTAACAGTAATTTAGAAACATTTTTGGAGGGATGTGGAGTTCTTAGAACGTACTGAAAGGCCTCAGTATCTGTAGGTACATTCCCACTGATCTTCTGAACTAGTTGACAGGTGTCCAGATGTAGCCTGGGTCGAATCCTGCATTAAAATGGAAAATACAGGCATGTAACAATACTATTCAAGGTGGCACTGAACACATGCAAAAACTTGATACGTGCCTTTACTGTCTTGTTGCAAAATAACTCATTTGCTAGTTCACTGCTATCTGTTCTTCAATTAATAGCTCTTGGGTTCTAAAGGTCAGTAATTACACAGCCAGCCATGGGGGAGGGTTATTCACCTTTTCTTAGCAATCAATAAAGTTTTGGGCACGTTACTGCTAATTTTCGGCTATAGACTGTCATTTAATTTACAGCTTAACAGACCCTTCATTTTTCAAATGCCTGAATAGTCATTTGACAGCTTGTGAAGTGGCAGATGAGGTTAAGAGCTAGATGTTGTCTAAGGCTAGATATGTATGGCAGGAGGAAGAAGAAAATTTGTAGCGTAGGGACAAGGTTCTTCAGGCTAGTCTCAGCCATGCTTTTGCAAGGCAGTGGTGGATTTTGTAACTCGGGGCGAGGAGAACCAGATCAGCTGTGGTGCTTTTCAGTTTTAAGATACAAACCAGATTAGCACTTCAGCGCCAGCTTTTGACCTTGGCGTAACATGGCATGTTCATACAGCCAGGTGAAAGATGAGAACTCGGACTCCGCAGGCAGTGCTTGATACCTCAGAGGACGTGGCCTCTAGCAGCAGTATTCTGACATCATACCTGGATGAACGCATAAGCATTTTAATCCTCTGTAAGACTTCGTTTTAAGTGAGGCCACTAAAACTGTGGATGGGTTTTGGTGGCGTGTTTGATCTTCTGCTTAAAAGGCGTGAAGTATCTAGTTGGTTAGG
The DNA here is from genome assembly GCF_000710305.1 of Buceros rhinoceros silvestris. NCBI lineage: Eukaryota > Metazoa > Chordata > Aves > Bucerotiformes > Bucerotidae > Buceros > Buceros rhinoceros. The sequence continues at coordinate 30,343 of NW_010405564.1, read as the reverse complement.
ACATCCTAGAGTGCTAGAATGGCTTCTGAGGAACTGGGGTTTGTACGTTCATGCTGTCCTGTGTTCTGCTGTATGGAATATAAGTATTACCTTGATACGTCTGTGCATTAAAATACATATTGCTCTGTGATTATAAGACTCTGATATCTAATAGCAGCATGCATACTGAAAATAAAAAATGTCTGTTTCTGCCTATCATTCCAAATATGTTGATTTTTCTCAGCTTCATAATAAATTCTTGGACCTGAAGAGCAGCTTACAGCAGCACCAGAAATGTGATTTAAATTTTTAATCAATTACAAATGTGATCCTCAGGTAAAAGAACAGCAGAATACCCATAGGCAGAGTTCCTACTAGTTTCAGCCTTGCTAGAAGAAATAGTCTATTTAGTGCTCTGGACATCTTAGAAGAAGCTGAGAGAGCATCCCTGCAGAGAGCAGCATAAAGGAACAGTAACAAACCGTTATAAAGACCAAGATGTTACAGAAAATGCTGTGGAAACATGTCATTTGGTGCCCCATGCATAAATGATATTTGTGCCTTCACACAAGATTTGTTTTGGGTTATTTCATCCCTGAAATGGGATAGTAAGAATTTTAAAAAGAAGAGTGTAAGAAAATGTCAGAAATTTCCAGTCCAGTGAAATCTTCAAGTCGTCAGCTGAAATCCAAGCAGATTAACTGCTAATGTGATAAAGCGTGTTCATTAAGCAGTGCGCATATCCAAAAATGTGACTCCCAGCCACTGCCACCACAGCCAGCAGAGTCTGACGAACAAGAGTGGGGGCTCAGCGGGTGTTCTGAGCTGGCTCTCTGCGACCAGGCTTGACTCAGACAGGCAGAGAGGCATGAGGAAGCCTTAGCTGTCATTTGGTCAGTGTGGCCACATGTACACAGTGCTGCTTTTCAAGAGAGCACCAATATGGGTGGTTGTATCCCCAGACTCCTGCCAACTTTCTGTCTGCAGACTTCTTGGCACCCTGGCTGCAGAGGAGTTGGGAAAAGTGACGGGAACGTAGGACAGTAAGATAGCTCATGTGTCAAATTCAGTTCTTTTCTATAATATAATAGGTTACAACATTAAGTGACCTCATTCATTACCAAGATTCATCTTAAACCTGTCATCCTTATTATTTATGAGGACACTGTTTTCAGATGCTCACCCCTTCGAAGGGCTGGGACCACTCTCTTTCCAGCCGGTATTTATTCACAGCAAGTTCTACTTCTGTTGTTTCACCAAGGCTGTCCTTCAACTTTGATAATTCTTCTCCCTTGCGATGTTCACCATCTGATGTGCCATCTTGCATCCCCCTAATCCTGTTTCTGTTTTGGAAAAGTAAGCCAGGCAATGTCTTTTAGTCTCTTTTAGTACAGTAGGGTTTCCAGTTCCTGACCAATATCATAGCCTTTTTCTGCCTCTGTTTAGGGAAATTGATTTCTGCGAATATGAGTACTCAGAACTGTATGTGCTGTTTTACAGGAGGTCTTACCGATGACTTTTTCAGCTGCATGCAATCTTCTACGTGGATATTGGAAATGCCTCTCCTGAATAATCAGTCTTTGTAACATGCTGATGACTCTCAGTTCATTTGCTAGTCAAATAGTAACATGTTCTTCTTTTCCTTTAAAATTTCAGCATGCAACAGAAATTCTTGTTCCTACTCTCTAGGCATATGACCTTGTAATTTGAATTGTTTCACTTGTTACTCTGACTCTCAAGATTATTTCTGTAATACTCTGAAATTTCTGCATATTGATGATATTGCAATGCTAGGGTTTGGAGGGGGGGCGGTTTGTGCACTGAAGGTCTTAAAAAGGATTTTTAAAGTACAGTTGGCCCAAAGTTCAGTCCTTGAGACTTTGGTTTAGTGGCCTCCTCAGCCCAAATCACTTCACTTGTCGTCTTATCCAGTTCAGAAGAAAACTGTAAGATCAAGTATTTAAGAGCACTCTTTGTAGGACACTGAGTATATAAGCTCCGCAAGGAGTATGAAATAATTAGAGAAGCCTTATTAAAGGATGTGTGAGAGCAGTGCATTGATCAGGGCATTTACTGAAGAAAATAAAACCTAAATAAATAAGTAACAACATCGTGATGGATTTCACCTGAAATAAAGGCAAAGTAATCCTGGTCAGCAGCAGTATCACAAGCAGGAGAAGTGATTCTCACGCAGCAGCTCTTAAGTCTGGTAACCAAGAAATGGCAATGAAATCCCCAACAGCTGTCAGAAGGGGACTCAGCCCCGCAGAAGTCACGGTAACTCCCTGATAATCTGTGGTGAATTCTAAATATTCTGAGAAGAGTAGAAAGCATTTTCCTACAGTATGTAGTTAAAAAGTATTGGATAAATTTGAAGAACTACTTCCCTTCCTTTTTAAGGTATTTTGTATATTAATAAGGTATTTTGTATATTATAATAATATTATAATTAAGTTGGTTGTATTTACATTACAATTGCCTGTACTATTACAGTCCAAATAACTCATTTTTACTCAAAAATTGAAATAAAACAAAGTAGTATTGCTGTCTGCATCAATCAAACACACTTTGCTCAAAAATTACCATAGGATCAAAGTCGTATCTGATGCAAAGTCATATCCAAAACAATTCAATAATTTCTGCTTTCCCCTATCAGACTGGTAAAATGACCTTTTTTTGGTCTAGGAAAAGGTAGGGAGAAAAAACAGAAGTTTTCATTTCAGACAGTCGCTTTATAAGGGCATTTTAATCTTCTGTTTTGTAAGACTCTTCTTCTGACAGAACAGAGTTTAGTGTTATGTCAGACTACACAGTTCAGTCGAGATCACTAGATGAGTGTTTAAAAACTTGATCTTTTGCTGGTGTTCCTGACCCTTAGCCAATCTTTAATGTGTTTTAATAGTTTTACACTGTCTCACTGACTCATCCTGTAAATCAAACCTGCCTTCATGAAATCCAGATGAGTGATATTCACTATTTTTTTTTTCTGGTCAGTTCATTAGTATCGGTGAAGACTCCAGCCATGGGTTTCTAGGAGTACTTTTTTCCTCCACGTGTATCTCTGTGTAGGATGATAATGTTTCATTTTCTCTCCTGTTCACCAAGGACCTGGTGTTCTCCTTCATTTACAATGACAGTGCCAAATACCGAAACAATCTCACCTGTAAAAGATTAAATTTAAAACAAAAATAATCCATCCTTCTGTGAAAATTTACTATTCCTTGCAAAACTGTAATTTTGTCTGTGGTAAGTGAATTTCACACGGCCGAAATAGACTTTGGAACTGGAGGATGAAGGTTTCAGGGAGTTAGCCCATGCATAGCCCTAGCTTTTTAAATTTTGTCCATTGGTGCCAGAGCTACATTTACCTACGTTATTTATTTCAATAAAATAAAGCCGGTAAAGTTTCTATCCTCAAGTACCTTTCTGCAAATGCATCCCAGCCTCTTCTGTCACTGTGTTTCCACACTCTTTACTGACCTGTCGGATGAGAGATAGGCCATGCCTCCTCTTCAGAAAGGCCCAGAAGCCGATACTGCATCAGTACCTAAGTATTCAGTCGAAAATTCAGTAGAAAATTGGAAGCATAGTGCAAAAATTTTGGATTTTGGTGCTGTCAGTTGTATTTTTATTGGTGGTGTAATTAGTGGCACTATCCCATACTTTTGTTTATTGAACTAAGATAACATGTGTAACAGATTCCTGTATGTTGGGAACTACGGGACTATTTGGGAGGTGTATACGTTTCTCTCGTTACTGTTCATACTGGAACTTCTGCTGAGGGACGTGGTTTAGTGGTGGACACGGCAGTGCTGGGTTAATGGTTGGGTTCAATGATCTTTTCCAAGACAAACAATTCTGTGTTTCTATGTTTCTGTACTCACACCCCCCTTTCACTTCTTTTCTCTAAAGCAGTAAAGCCATTGTAACTTTAATATACTTAGAGGGGAAAATCTGCTGCTCTCTGCGCCTCATCTTTGCACGTTCTCCAACGCAGCAGTAGTAACATCTGTGGAGCTGCACTGTAAGCCAGATCAAGGGAAGTAGTGAACTAATCTTCTTTTTTATCCTAATAGGTTGTGGGAATGTTGAGATGTGAGTGGGGCGAAGGCAAGGCCGTATCGGCGTGTGAAATTTCAGCATTTGTGTGAGATTGACATGGCTGTGACCACACTTAATCTTGTTTACTTTCTTCTATGACCGTAGTTGAAAAATATCCCCTGAGGACTTGAGAGTTTTAAATTGAAGGTGATAAATAATCAAGCTGTTCATGTTGCACAGACACAACATTCTTTAGTATGAAGTATTTTGCATTTATCTTACTTCCTAATCCCTTTTTAAAGACACTTTAAAGTCAATATACCTCTTGATGTTGTAATTTTATGTGGCTTAAGGCATCTACAAAGTAGATAACAGGAGTTCTTCTGGTCCAACCTGCAGATGTGCTTATTCATATATACTGTTTTCTGGCAGTATTTGTGCTTGTTTCTGGTCTCCTGTGCTCTGCAGCAAACTAAACTTCTGTGGCCACCTACAGCAACCAGCTCTGAATTTTGGGTCCTCACTAGGTCAGTTAAGAGAGACAGGACTTTAATAAATTGAATGTGAGGTTAGAGTGAATCCAACTGTAGTTTCCATTTCTTCACAAGTTGTCAGTGACAGTTTTCCTTCCTGGTCTCTTTTAGCCTGCTGCCAGACTTTCTACTTCTACCTTATCTTGCATTGTCCCTGAGACCACTGTAACTGCCCTGCAGAAATGAAGGGACACCTTGAGGATTTGATTTCTGTGTAGCGGACTGTTGACACATCTGTCACCCTGGAAGACATCCTTAGGCCTTAGGGGACGGTGACCTGCACAAGCCCTGAGGATTTCTGCTCAAGTGATCAGCAATGAAATGTCGGCATTTAAATTGTCGTTGTATAGCTTCCCAGCTCTGTACCCATGGAGTTAATTAGAATAATTCACATCTTCTTAGAGTGGTTCTTGTTTGCTGTATCTGCCAAAAAGCCTCTAACTTCAGTTGTGGGTGATCCTCTGTTAACTTGAGGAAGGCTTTCTTCACAGTCCTAAATCTAGAATTCATACAGGAAATCCAGGGGTTAAAAGCCCAATTACCAGCAGTTGGTTTCTAATTCGTTCAGGACAGCAGAGTCTGTGGATTACTATTTTTGAGAGAATTGTGGAATGGTTAAGGTAGAAAGTCATTTCACCCCCTTCCTCAGAACAGAGTCAGCTCATTGCGTTAAGACTGTGTCTGGTCAGGTCTGTAATATCTCCAGGGACGGAGACTCTGGGCAATCTCTGGGCACCCTGTGCCTGTGTTTTGACCACCCTCACAGTGAAGAAAAAAAGTGTTTTCTTACATGTAGATGGAATTTCTGTGTTTTAATTTGAGCCCTTGCCTCCTTTCCACTAGGCATCACTGCGAAGAGCCTGGCTTCATCTACTTATTTCCCCATCAAGTATTTATACAGATTGGAAAGATCCCATCAAGCCTTCTCCTCTCCAGGCTGAGCAGTCCCTAGCTCTCTAGCTCTCTCAGGCTCTCCTTGTATGACAGATGCTCCAATCCCTTAATCATATTTCCTGGACTTGAGACTTCTTTGAAAGTCTTAAAGAGTACCGCGGGATCCTGGCAGCAGTTTCTGTCCCTGTGATGGAACAGCAATTTTCATTGCCAGTATGGTTGCAGAGGGAGTGCACATGCACGTGAATTGACTTAGACAGTGCATTTTTCTCCCCTGATTTATCCCATTATTAGTGTTTACGGTCATTTTATTTCCTTTCAGTTTTGGTCGGAGTTATGAGCTCTGCCCACCCAGGACATTAGACATCCCCTTCAGTTTCTTGATGATGAGGGTGCCTGACCCCTATTGGCTTCCTGGCAGAGTGGAAAAGTGTAGAGTGGCACATAATTCACTACGCAAGGGATTTGGTCCCCTTTTTCATTTCTGTCTCAGCATTTCTGTGAAATGTGCCTGTCGAAGGCGATGCTGGAAGTGGATACCACACTGCTGTCATCACTGCCAACAGAGTGCCATGGTAGGGACTCGCTACGCCTTGCAAAGTCTGGTTCTCTCGATCCTCAAAAGCACCTGCCTGGGGTAAGATTGAACCAGCTACTCTTCTTGTGTATGTGTGTGCATGTGTATGTTTGTGTCAAAATCCATGCAGATGCATGATAAGCAATACTGGAGAGACCCCTCCGACAGTTCCAACCCGGGTGACAGCTTCATAGATGGTGGGAGAATTTTAGTGACAGGCTGGCAGATTGATTTGAGTAACTGATTTTAGTTCCTTGTCTCCAACATGCATCTTGCTTTCATTTTTCACAGAAAATGTATGTCTTTTGGGTACACACTGAGTGGTGTACACGCTCTGTCTTCGCACTCTCTAGAAGGCTGGGGACTGTCAGCCGTCCTGGCTGTTCTCTGAAGTCTTGATAGCAAGAGACAGAGAGCTGGCAAGTTGTGGAAAGTGGTTCTAGGAAGGTGAGATAGTTGGACTGCTGTAGAATTGGGCTGTGCTTGGCATAGTTCTCCAAAGCAAGACAGATTTTGCAGAATTTGTTCAACAGAATTCAGTGCTAAACTGCGTGACTGTGGTTCTGGCTCTAGCGTGCTTTTTATCTATTGCATGCTGTCTTCAGATTCCTATGATCACCTGGTGGGTGCAGCCTTCTCTCGTGACGCACCCAGCTGCCTTGACAACCCCTTCACACTAGAGTCATCGGGCAGAGGGCTCCAAATTTCTGGTTCGTTCAGTGGGATCAGAACCAATGGGATGGCAACTGATTACAGCGTTACTTTTCCTTTGCGGCTTTTTCTGGGTGTGCTGCCAGGCAGATCTGCATCTAGTGCATGTGTGCTGCAGATCTGGGATATGGTAACAGTGACTGTGTCCTGAGCAGCCAGCCAGCCAGTCTTCATAACTAACAAGGTCCCTTTCAGAACTGAAAATATTACTGTATAGAACAGACCATTTCAAATCAGCAAACGGCCTCATGCTCCAACATGCGTGGTGCGTTCTTTGGCTAAAACAGGACAAGCGAAATCTGCAGCCCGTGCAGAGTTGTACAGGTTTTAATTTTTCTCCGCAATCAGAATTTATTGGCCATTCCAACAGCAACTAAGGGCAATGTGATCAGATCTTCCCGAGGAACAGGTGGAACTCCTGGTGAATCGGCCAGTCCCTCTCTCGACACAGCACATTGGAAGTAGCACACTGGAAGTGCGTGAATTGTTGTGGGCATACACATTCCTCACAAATTAACTGCGCCCATTATTTTGCCAATTATTTACAGGACCTTCAAGATGAACGGTGTTAATTAAAATAGACAAACAAAAGACACATTTTCAGGTCCATGTCTAATGGCTGTCTTGAAAGGCACTTGACATCTATCTGAAAATTTGTGATCCTTGTATTATTATGGGCTGCCTTTATAGAGGGTAACTTCTTTCTTCTAACACTGTGCAAACTCTTCATACAAGCAAAAATACTCATTTTTATTTCATTTCCCTTTTATGTTCATTCCTCCTAAAGTAGGATCAACCTCATGGTCAAGGAGAGAACAACAAAGTAAGTTCACTTAGAACAAATACCTCTGGTTTCACTCAGAATAAACCCAAACTAGACCCCATTCATTAAAGCCAGCAACCCAAAGCTCTTAAGAAATACCACCACCATCAAACCCAGAGCAAAATGGCCAGCGGTAACTGCTGCATTCCTCGTGGGACGAATAACACTTAGCAACTGGGTTTTTTAATTTTCAAGCAGGACAGGTTTTGGCATCTCTTATAATTTTTTTAATGTGATTTCTGAGTCTCAAAAGCAAGCAATGTTTTAAAAAGTAAAATAATTGCTGCTATCAATATTTTTAAACAAATATGCCACACAAGTGGAGGCCAAAATTTGAGAGGGGCTTGCTGAGCAGCCACGTTCATCCAAAGGACAGAATGAGAAATGTGGGATTTTGTCTACCTCGTCTTCTGCTGGCAAGTAAATTCAGGATAACGCAAGGCTGCCTGGCAAGTTCATCGACCTGTGTTTGATGCAGGTGTCAGAAGGCAACTTGGTGAAGAGCAACCATGAAGTCATAGGGTGTGGATTTTGGGAAAGGAAGAAGGGGAAACAGGAAAATAACAGCACCTGGTTTCAGGAAGGAAAACTGTCAGCAGCTTGGAGATTTGTAAGGACAGAAGCCCAACAGTAGTTGTTGCCAGTCCTTAAAGAAACTTGACCTCTTGAGTTGAGTGAGGCTTTTGGTGTTGCCTCCTTCAAGATGCTCACAATAAGCAGGGAGATCAAGCGTAGGTACAACTCTAATTAAGTGGTTAAGCGTAGCTGTCAAACAGCTGGGACGACATGAGGTTTTGCAAGGGTCTGTGCTTGCTCTGGTATTAATCAGTCCTTTCATTAATGTCATGGATGACGGAAGAGATAAGCATGTTTATTAAATGTCCTGGTGAGACCAAGCATAGAGGTCCTATAAGCACTTCAGAGGACAGAATTAATGCTTGGTCTTATCTTGAGAAACTGAAGAAACAGTCTGGAAAATAGTAGTGAGGACAAAATTCTGTGCCTGAGGGGATGCTGAGTGCCACAAAGAAAGGAGAGGAGGGATGTATGCCCAGGCAGAGCAGCTTAAGGAGTGAATCTGGATTAGTCTTGGTCTGTATGTAGAGCCAACACTGCACACGTTGCAGAAGGGACAAACATCTGGCTGAGATGTCGTCTGTAAGGCACACATGGTAATTCTGCTCTGTGGCCGCAGCCCTGAATTCAGTTTTGGGCTCTGTAACGCAAGTACACGGTGGAGGACAGTGGTGGTCAGAGGTTTACAAAATGAGCTGTGCATGCAGGTTGAAGAATTTGTGCTATATGGTCTGGAGAAGAAAAGAGGGGAGACGTGATCATGGTATTCAAATATATAAAGAGACAGCTTTGAGAGAAAAAACCTTGCCTGTGTTCATGTGAGCAGAATGAGGAATAACAGGCTTAAATGATAGCCGAGGAGATTTAAGTTAAACACCAGGTAAAACTTTTTAGCAGCGGGGTGGTTTGCACTGGCACAGCTGTCACAGGAGGGGCTTTAAAAAAATAAACTAAACAAGGACCTGTCGGGACTGATGAATGTGTTTGGTGTGTGACTGGTGTGCCTCTGGGTGAGGGAGAGACAAAAATGGCCTCCTGAGGTCCCTTCCAGCTCTAATTCTGTGATATAAATTCAGTAGCAAAGCTATAATGGTGATTAAATAACCTTTTGAAAGCGACTTGATAGACGAGGCTTTTGGTTTATAAATACTCAGCATGCTTTGGTTTAGCCTCCACATCTTATTCAAACCCATCTATAGTTTCATATCCTCTTTTGTCTGTCTTAATATTGGAATCTTCTGTAAAAGTGAACATCAGCATTGAGTCAGACTGCTTCCTGAATATGAAACTTGTCCAAATACAAGCTCAATGTGAAATGGAAAGAAGGTTTTAAAATTACTTTTCTCACTCCGCAAAAGGAATTGGAATACATCATTCCTGACATTTCTTTTTAGAGTTACCTTGGGACTCTCCAGTCCTCGCCTCTATTATCTTGTACAAGGTTGTCTTCCCTAGTGTTTGTCTGCCTGAGAGTAAATTAAATGCAGAATTCGTCAGGCTATTTGGGTAGCTGTGTGTGTGTGTATGTATATACAAAAGACAATTGTTTCAAAATCATCAAAGCAATGCTGAGGAGAAGGGTTTTCTCTTCGACAGCATGATTTCGGTCAAGGGACAAATTCCTTTGCCCTACTGGTTGCTGGGTGTTTTAATGGGGTTTGGGGCAGTCACGGTGCTGACCCGTGCCCTGCAAATGCAACCTGAGCAGAAGCAGACGCAGGAGTGGTGCAGAAGGGAGGAGAGGATGGTCTGCAGATAGGTGCGTGTGCTCGTGATAAGGAAGAGAGCAAGGAGAGAGGTAAATCTCTTAAAAGAATGAGTTAAAGGCTTCAAGGAAGCGGCAGGTTCCCTGCTTATCGCTCGGGGAATCTGCAATAAGAGCAGTAAGAAGGCTTTTTTTTACAGCCCCAGCTGCCTCCTGTGAAGGGTGGTGCCTTTCCTGGCAGCTTGCTGAAACATGGAGAGGTGGATCTGGCCAAATGCTCACGGTTACTTTCATCTAGTTTTGGCTCTCTTGTGTTAATTCATTCGGCTCAGGAAGAGGGAGTCAGTCTGCATTTGGGGCTTTATTTCACGTTCCCCCACTGACGTTTCCGGTCACCAGCTTCCAGTTTCTCTAGTACAACAGCTTTTGCTTCACTAAAAAGGATGCAGAAGGTTGAAAAGAAATACGTAGTCTAAAGGCCACTTTGTCTTTATAGGTCTCTGAATTCTGGATGGGGATTACCAGTGTTAGCCTCTGCAAGGTGCCTGAGGTGTGTTATCACCTTCTCTCTGTGAAAGAAAAGCC
>NW_010405564.1:11554-19799 GCF_000710305.1 Buceros rhinoceros silvestris | reverse complement strand
GTGGACTTGCAAGTAGAAATTGGCACAGTGACAAAAACAGAAGCAAGAAAGGAAAATGTGTTCGAACTCCGTAATGGTCCTAAATGTGCACAAATGTCTCTTGAGTGATTTTTATAAGGGTTTCTTAGGAAGTGAGTCTTAAGCAGAACTGTAGGAAAGAAATTAAAAGGGTAGAAACCTTTTGGCATTATGGAAATTAATTAACTGAGGTTTAAAAATAACAATGGGAGCAAATTATACTTTCATAAGTTCATATGAAGTCAATGTTGTAGCACCCAAAATAAATGTTACAAGCAGTGTAAATGGCTGAGCTAAATGCGAGGGCCACCTGCTTGGCAGTGAATTAGAGAGAGCTTACATAAATTCATATGGCACGTCTTGCGGTGATCGGGAAGGTGTTTGCAGGAGAATATTCTAGCATTACACCGAAATAAAATATATTGTGCAAAGAAAACTGAGAGCACATTATCAGTTTTTCCCTGACAATAGATGCAGAATTAAACTTTTATTTACAATAGCTATTATTTCTACACAAGCAGAGAAACTGAAATTACGATGATGGAGCTCTTTGCTACTGAAAGGACTGATTGTTCTCTTGGCCAACAAAGATCAAGTAAGCTTTTAAAAACACTGCTGGAGGAGCAGATTTATTGGTGGTTTCTGTTCATTTCTTGCAATGTCTCAACTCCCTCGATGAAAAAATTAAACCAGTTTCCATCTGGGACCTATTGCTTTACTTCATCTGTAGCCATGAAACCAAACTGACCGTCTTCACTGGGGTAACTGGGAAAGACTGAGGAACTCCTGGAGCCTGTGCAGTGAGCTACAGGGGCTGTTCCACGATTAGTCCTTTTTGGCCAGCAAATTCTCAGCTCAGCCTTCCTCTGCATATACCGGGTTTTACATTGTTCTAGTCTTGATTATTGCGTAAGGAATGGAGTTACCACCAAGACAATCCTGTTTCCGCTTTATGCTAAAGCAATACAGTGGATAATACATGTTGGGGGGAGCAGAGGGTATTGTCCAGAGTTATCCTCAGCTTGGCGTCATAATGTACATGCTGTAAAAATAGTCAAGGAATGACTGCAACATTATTGCAGCTTTAGGATTCCTTAAAAATCTGCAACTCCAGCTGCCTAGCACAGAATTTGCATAGACTGATAGAAGTTTTGAACCGGGGATTTTCTCTCCTCTTGGTTGTTTCTTATGTTTTGAGCTTAATACAGACAATAGAAGCACATCTCAAAGCTTTATAACGCAGGTGAATGTTCTCATAAGCCTCACCGTTTACTCGGAACTCTTCGGTGGTATAACTGAAGTTAAACTAGGTGTTAGTTTCAATGCAGAGGTAGAAGGTGACGAGTGGCCTTGTGTTTTGAAGTCAGTGTGTCCCTACCACGTCTTTGCCCTCACTCAGGTTTTCTTTTCCTCACCCTGTTTCTGACTGTCCGTTTTTGAGCAACGGGCTCAGCAGTGAAGTGGGCTACATTGATTTCCCATGTTGCTCTATGGAGACATCTTTAAAGTTCGTATTTTATTTGTTTTTATTCTTTTCACAAACCCTGACATCTTTATCACTTCTCAGTGACCTTTTCAGGTGTTGTTGCCTCTGCACATTTGGAATACTTCTGTGAACAACATTAATGTTTCCTCTTGTGGGACATGTAAGCTCTGTATTGAAATATTTCCAACTTTCATGGTTGATGTTTTTAGAAAGAGGAACATAAGCACCACACTATGGATACATAAATTCGCTTAGGTTCTACTTTCTTCCATATCAAGGATTCTAAGTTATCATAACGTAACTGCTTTTTACCATACTCCATATTAATGTTAAGTATTTGCAAAAGCATTTGAGGAAAACATAAAAGCATTAGGTGGTATTTTTTTTTTATTTAGCAAAGAGACTTTCTCTGCTTCCTCTGTGCAGTTGTTCTGTCATACAGACTGTCTGATTATGTGCCGTTTTCCAGGACTTACGAACCAAAAAGTACGTGTCACCCTCATGGAACTAGGGTTCTTTTACTAAGGCAATAATTCTGTGTTGATTTAGTTTTTTCATTATCCGAGTATTGTTAAATCCCTCTGAATAACTTCTCACGCCTGACAAATGTTGTGACTGAGAGGATGGCTACGTAGACCCTTCCTTTGTTCACACTTCGAACACGCTAGCTTGGGCGCCGGGCTCTGCTGCCAGTGCTGGATGGCTCCCCGGCTGGTGCAAGCTCACCTGTGGCCAGCCCACAACACACGCGAGGGCGCTCAGGTTGGTCTGAAGAGAAGCCCCTAAACTGATACTAGAGGGGACAGCACTGACTGCTGTAAGAGCTGCAAAAAGGCATTAAAAAACAAAATACCACAAAGGGGTCAGGCAAACCAGCTTGCAATTTCTCAAAGCTGAAGCTTGAGCTTAAAAAGAAAGTTTTCTTACTTCCTTGGGGAATATAGAAAATTTTTATGTCAGAAAAAGCAGTTGTTTATCTCTGGCTAACAGTGGATGTGTCTGCTCACAGTAAAAGATACATGCTAATACAAGACCAGGCAGGTCGCTGTGATGCTGGTGGTGAGATGAGGACTGCAGAGCCGCTCAGGATCACAGATACCTTAGAATAAGTCACAAGACATCCTACTTGGGAACTACAGTATCTGGAAGGATTCCATCTTTAATTTTAACTGACTTAGTAGAAATGGGAATTCTGGTGATACAAATAAAACCTTTGTGAAAGTAAGTTGGGAATGGAGTAAGATACGTAGTATTTGGAGCCCTGCAATTTCATACAGTCAATTTATTTTTGAGCTTGCAAGCCTTTCGCAGGCTTTTGGCAAACAACCTTGCAGCAGCGCCTTAACCACGTATTTTGCAAAGGAGTTTTCAATTTTTAAATGCAGTGTGCTTGCCAGAGGTGATAGATGAACGCGTAAGTGGAAGGCTCCAAAGCAATAAAATGCATCTTTGATGATGGGACAGTGCCAAAAGTAGGAAGATATTATAATAACGTAGATGAATGCAGACAGAAGGAGGAAAGACCATATCTTTGACCAAACACATGCTTTTGAAGCAGTGTTTGCATGATTGCCTGACCTTGTTCCTGCAGACCTTGTTCCTGAATAAATAACTTCTTGAACTTTATGTCTTTAAGACATAATAAAATAGAAATAACCTTACAAATGCAACACGCTTTTGTGACATTGATGCAGAGCTGCATACAGGATATTTCCCTCTTGAGTAAATGTGGGGTGCTTGATAGTTTGCAAAGGACAGGCTAGCGGCAGTTCAGGCTGGTAGTAACCAGAAGTTACCTGATGACTCTTTCATGTCCTAAGTCCTTCAGAGTAAGGTGAGCTGCCTTGCTGTGGGGCGTGTGCGCTACTAGTAGTGTTCATCCTCTTGCCGTGAGCTCATAGAAACGTGGTTACCATGTCCAGCACTGTTTCTTGGTCAGTTTATTAATGTTCCTGTTTGGTGGAATTTTTTAGATGCACTCTCCCATGGGAACTTCCTTCTGCATGCTGTGTTCTTGGCATCAAGTGTTACCCCTGCGGTATGAGAAGGGGAGAGGTATTGCACACTTCCTTTCCTGTTTTTCTGTATCAGCTATCACCTACCTATTCCCAGTTCACCTCCTGTTCGGAGTTTGGCCATCTCTCCTCCTCAACCCCACCCTACTCTGTCACCAGACCCTCTACACATCTGACTTTTCTCCATCACACTTGGCTTTCAAGCAGGATTGATTAAAATAGCGTAACCACCACTTTCTATTTTCTCCCTTCAGAGGATTTCTGTTAATTTTGTTTTCAAAATTACTAACCTGATTTCTTCTTGACCATCTGTGTGGTGTCAAACTGTCTGACTAACCCAAAGTACAAACAGGACGTATGCTTCTACTAACCTGATTTCTTCTTGACCATCTGTGTGGTGTCAAACTGTCTGACTAACCCAAAGTACAAACAGGACGTATGCTTCCAGAAGAATGGAGAGAGAATAAATTTTGACCTTCCTTGTAGAGGCTCGTCAGCACCTCTCACTTCCTCCTCTTTAAAGAATACTTACGGCAAAGGACAATCTCTTTAATTCATATCTGTAGTATTCCATGTGACCATAAGGATCTGCCCGTGTGGATTTTGTTGCTTCTGAGGTCTGTGGAGGTGCGAAGATGAAACAGAAAAGCAGCTGTTTAATTGAGTTAAAAGAAGTGAGAGCAGACAGTAAACCAGTGGAGGTTATACCTGTGAATCTATCTTTGAATGACACTTCAGCATAATTTTTATTTGTTTTCTTACCTTTGTCTTTTTCAGTTAAACAGCGGTTTCATTCTGTCGTTATTAGTATAAAGGTGCAAAGGCAGGCGGCGTGGAATAATGCAGTATAAAACACTGCGAGGCAGTAACCGAAAAATACAAAAGCTAGGTAGAAGAAAATAAACACTCAAAGAACCACATCTCAGAGTCCAAAGCCAGACTCTGGGGAACTTTCTGTGTGTGACAGCTACCAGCAGTCACAAGGCTGATTTGGTGACTCTAGACTGTTGCTCGTGTATTCAGGTCACACTTTGTTCTCTTCTTCAATTACAGCTTCAGCCAGATATGGTATCCTCTCTCAGCACTCCTTGACAAAAGTCAGGCTAAAGGCTTTTCAGGAAGGGTGGTTAATGCACTCGCCGTACTGATATTACCAGTTTGAGGATAAGAGAGGATTTCACTGTGAAAACTGAAAATACATACACATTCCGAATTACGGCCAACAGCTTAGGAAAGGGGTAAATAGTAACTGTCTCAAGCTGCTGGGCTTTGTTTGTGAGAAGTTAATCTGTCCCTCCTCTTGCCCCTCCAGATAGAACATATTTCTGCAGTTGACGTCCACCTTATCGTCACCTCAGGGAAAACACAGATGGTGACAGTCCCGGCAGTTTCTAACCCCATCTCGGATGATCAGCTTTACACAGCTACTCGTTATGAAGTTGGCTTGGGATGAGGGAAATGATACCAGGTGTCCATAAAGATGCATTTCACTAAATTTCACTGAGAGTAAAGTTTTGTCTGCGTGTAAAATTTTAGCTCTTAAGACTTCTATGCAAAACAATTTCAGTGATGTACTGGAGAATTTGGAGGCATTTTACTAAGCATATTTTGTTTTAAACTCTAAGTAACAGACTGCATTTCTGTATGAGTTTTAATTTCAGTATTATTTTGTCACGTATGCTTTTCTAACTTAGAATTCTTTGAATTTGCTGTGCAGTATTCGTTTAAAGCAGCAATCTTCTATCAAGTCTGCTTTTTTCTTTTTTTTAAATTTCTTCTTAATTTTTTTTGTCTTCATTTTAGTATAGGTATGTAACGGTAAAAGATGGATTTCTATGGGACATCTAATATTATTTACTATTAGTTGGTCTCAGTCTACCTTCTTCCTGGCCACTGTGTAAGGTATTAAAGGATAATGCTCACTGTCCTGCTAGAATACTTTGGGACACACAGAGAACCCTCTGCCCAAACCTGCATTATGGTCTCAGAGTCAGTGGACTTGCACTCACTTCACAGAAGACACCATTCCTGGGCATTAAATAGAGACAGAGTCCAAGGATTTGATGTGGATGTCGACTCAACCGATTCTTTAGGTCACTGGTGAGGTGAGTTGCTGGGTATGTTGTGGGAAGATTTCTGGACCACTGCATGGACAAAGAGCTCCAGTTTCCAGGCTGCAGACAAAGCTGCACAGAGGGTAAGGTGGGCCGAAGTAGTAGGTGGTTTCCCCTGGAGATGAGAAATCTTCCACAGAGTGCTGAGACCAACTCTGGTTTGCCATGAACAAGTTAAGAAGCTTGCTGAATAGAAAAAGCACTTTGCTACAGCAAGAAGATTCAGCTGGAAGAGAAAAAAGAAGCCCTGTAGTTAGGACACCGGGAATAAATCTTTAAAGTAAACAGAAGTACCCTCAAAACACCTACAGCATCCTCTTTTTCATCAATGGAAAATATGCAGCTGCTTTGCAAGGGACTAGCTTTCACCAGCTCGAGGTTATCAGAAAGCTGGGATTTTTCCAGCTTCTCACGAGCTTCCCGGAACTGATAGCTATAAATCCACCATAGGGAAGAGGATGCTGTATGTCGTCTTCTGAAGAGATAAGAGAGGGCTGATGCCTAATGCTGAAGAGAATTGTGAGACGACTTATTTACTTAATTAAGGCTGCTTGTTTGCCAATTAATTTGCCAATTAATTCGCTTTTGTTGTGACCATATTGAAGCAACCTACACCCATGTGACCTTCTCTTATAATTATTACCATATTCCTCTTTTGATTATGTACTCAAAAAGCTCTGCTATAATATCTGTAGCATTAGTACAGAGTCATGTTTTTCCATTGCTTTGAACTCAAGGATAGTAACAAGAAGAAAAATTCCTTATTGAAGTTCCTGGGGGTTATGGGTCACTTGCAGCCCTTAGAGGATGGGATGAGGTGTGTGTCTTCCTTTTTAATTTCACAAAATGACTATTTTGAATAGGCAGAACTTGTTCTCTAACTATGAATTCTTTTAAGAAGAAGGAGTTGTTGGGCGGTATCACTCAGAGATGCCTTCTGGTTCCTCTGGTGTGCTGAATATTGTATGTGTTACAGAGACACAGGAGAAAGCACCAGCAGCTGAAAAAAGGGGCTGGCAAGTATGACCATCCCTAAACTTGCTGAGATTGCTGCGTGGAATCCCTGCCCAAATGAGGGGTTGGTTTTATGATTGCTTAAATTAAAAAGTGTTTGGCAGCTCTTTTCCTCAACCATGGTGGAGCCGTCTTGCCACCTATCTGTGAAGGAAAGATTCTTTCAGACGCGGCAGTCAAATTTGCAGTCAGGTGACTCTGTCAGTGAGGGGCTGCCTGTACAAGGTGGGTGTTTATTCCTCAGTGTTTCATCAGATGAAGAGTTTGCTGGTTTGTGCCAGCTTCTGTGATAGTTATTTATTCTCAGTAGATGTTTTTGTGCTGATGTCCTCAGCTCCTCCCCTCCTGTTTACCTGAAGATGGCAGCCAAATGGTTTTTCTCCATCACAGCATGCACACATGCACTGGTGGAGCTAGTTCTGGGCAGCAATCCCACAAGCGATGTCTGTTGAGAGAAAGATGCTCGGCTTGTTGCATCTTTCATTCCAGTGGAAATAAAAGGTCTTTAACCAGGAGTCAGTCTTAACCCAGGTGCCCTCGCCACTGGCTGTTGTGTTTGGAAAGCTGCTGAGTACCCTTGCAGGTCTGTGCACCTCTTCCAACAGCAGTCCCTTCTCCTCTGGCAACCGGACCCTTGCAGAGACTCTTTCTTTACACGAGACTTGCCAATAGTGTTTCTCTGATGGAGCTAAGCAGTATCACTGCTAACCCCAGCCTGCCTCTGCTCTCTAATCTATTCAGTTAGTCCGTGCTTTTAACTTCTTGAAGCACCATGTACCTTTTCTCCTCTTCCTCATTCCCAGTTCTTTCCTGTCTGCTTCCTTACTGAGTGCCTTCGTGTCTGTGTTTTATGCTGCATGGAGTTTCTTTTTTGTGTGGCAGACTCCCTCTGTTCCTGAAAAAGAACAGTTTAAACACAACAGCTCACTCTGGGCCTCAGTTTTAACAACTGAGGTGGCGCTCTAAGCTGCTGGGGGGTTTGATGCCTGAGGACAGCAGGTGCTGGGTAGAGCCTGCCCCGAATACCACCCACTCACTGGCCTGATGTATCCTCTTGGTTTAACATTTGTCTGAGCAATCTTCTGTTCTCCTTAACGTAAGACTGGTCATGTAGCAAAAATTCCTGTGTCAGTAGAAAAGTTTCAGCCATGAGTAATAATCCACTCTAAAACAGACCACCGTCTCAGACGGGGCCTCCTTCATGCACCAGGCAAAGGTGGGTGATTGAAAAAGCCAAAGCAGTGGTCCCTCCACAAAAGCAGAAATAGAGGTTAATGGTTTCCCCTGCTCACTCCTGGCTTTCTCTCTTTGACTAAGTGTTTTGCTTTAGAGTATGTATGGAAGGTGCTGTATGAAAGACAGATTTCCTTTCCATCACTGGGAGTTTCCTTTTCAGGTGAACTCGTGTGCCAGCTCACACAGCATGTAGCCGAGGTGTTGCATTTTATGGCACCTACAGGACTCTACTGGATGAAATCTGCAAGTCTTCAGGATTCTTAAAATATGACTTTCTGTTTCTGCTTTTTGGCATAGAATCAGAAAAGCTGGGGCTGGAGGTGGGAAATGGATTGCCATCTTGGAAATTTAACGACCAGCTC
>NW_010405564.1:4398-11480 GCF_000710305.1 Buceros rhinoceros silvestris | reverse complement strand
CTTTCCCTGCGATGTGTGTGGAAAAGTGTTTGGTCGACAGCAGACTTTGTCCCGGCATCTCTCGCTGCACACAGGTAAGCTGATGTTTTGTGGTTGGTTGTTACAGCACTGAGGAAATCTGTGTGTTCATCGTGGTTTGTTTAAGTGAGAGGGAAGAAGGTAAGGAGAAGAGTGTGTGAGCCATCCTCAGTTCCCTGCACTTAGAGCAGAACCAAGCACAGAAGCAGGACGGATTGTCAGCGTGGTGGTCAGGGAGTTAACTAACATTTTATTTTTTTACAGCCTACTTGTATCTTTATGATCTGTGTAAATTCAAGTTTGTCCAGGTTCCAGCAGAGCTGCCTGTAGTACCAACTGGTTAACCAAGCCTGTTCATGGAGTTCTGAGGAGGAAGCACAGCCTCTCTTACATTCACCTCACGAGCTTTTAAAATGTCACTGAACAACAGAAGATTTGGCCTTGGTGTTTTAGATCTGGTGAAACTGAAGTGATTTAGTATCTGTCATTCATGTTTGCTCTCATCATCCAGTTCTCTTGAGAGGAACAGGAGCTGTTCTACCCCAAGTTCAACCAACTTTCTTAAAAGTGGGTCAGTTTCTAATCAACTGAGACTAACAGAGTTTTTATGCAGAAGATGGACGTCGTCAGCCTGCTGAGGTGCGCTGCACAAAATAGGGCTTGAAAAAGCAAGAATTTCTGATGCTGCGCTGAAAGATAGTGTTGGTGTAATGCCAGCGTGTGTTGTGCCGTCTAGCAGAGCCATGCCCAAAAGGTTCAAATGCTGTTCTGTGGCATCATGGGGTTTTCTCAGCCCTAAGCTGCGCTACTGAATGCTTTTCCCCTAACACTCGTAGCATTATGTTTCAAGTTCAGAGCAGCAGCTCCTCAAAGGGAAATGTTGTAAAAGCTGATGTAATGTTTGGTTGTTTTAATAAACTCTCGGCAAAATAAAGCCTGGCATGTACAAAAAAATGTGCTGCCAGGATTTAGAAATGTTTAATTTAAAATTGTTTTCATTTTAAATTCAGTTGCAAAACACAGAAACTCATGATGAATTTGTTTAATTTCTCCAACTTTCGAGTAATTTTTTTTCATTAGTTGGTGTTCAGAACTGGCCTAATGATACAGCATTCCCTTCCCTCCCCACCCTCAGATTTTAACACCAAATCAACATCCATCAACTCCCTGCAAGTGATCACATGGGTAAGAATAACTGGACCCCAAAGTCAAAGAAGTGATGCTACATAAAGGAAGTAGTTACAGGTTATTGACCTGTTTCTCTCCTGGCTTTGCTGCAGCTCTCGGAGTAGCAGTTGCTTCAATTATAAAGTTTTGTATTATCTATCTGACTACAAATGGTAGAGCAAGTTAAAAAAACTCACCCTAAACTACGTCCGTAATGGGGTTTTTTTCTTCCTAATTGCTGTGAACTCCTGTAAGTTTTCAACACATTGAGTTCCCAAAGCTCGTTCTGAAAGGTGCTCGGAGAAACCCAAAGGAATGCGGACTTGGCCGTTGGCTGCTGTAAAAAGAGCTTGCTTCAGATTGAAGTATACGTTCAAGGTTGTCTGCTTCTTTTTCAGAAGAGAGAAAATACAAATGCCACTTGTGCCCCTATGCTGCTAAGTGCCGTGCTAATCTGAACCAGCACCTGACCGTCCATTCTGTGAAGCTGGTGAGTACAGACACTGAGGACATTGTCAGCGCTGTCACTTCTGAAGGCAGCGATGGAAAGAAGCACCCTTATTACTACAGGTGAGGACCCAGACAGGGGCTGTGCACCAGATGCTGCAATCTGAATGTCTTACCTGCCTGCTAAGGATGTGTCACGGAGCCACCTTCTGGGGTTGCAGGGTGGAACTGCGATGAAAGGATTTCTCTTGCCCGTGCCTGACGTAGGCGAAGCAGCAAAACCCAGCTGGCTGCCTCTTGCTGTGTGACTTGGCTAGCCATTGGGAAATGCTGGGGTTTGTGGGGCTGGTGGTGTTAAACAGCTTTGTGAGGTCTATGGCCTCTAGAAGCCTCTTTAACTTTTCATGCAGTGTTCACCTAAGTTTTGTGTTTGGAAACTTCCCATCGGGTACACAGATTCACAGCAAATCTAAAGCTCTGTGCATCCAGTTGCCTCTGACAGCTCCATTCTTTTCAGCCAAACCTGTGAAATCAAACAGCAAAGTGTAATACGAATGGTTACATCGATATACGCGTTCCCTCCGTTTGCTGGAGGTGTATACGTTCCGTGACCAACATGATGGAAGAAAGAAAACTTTTGGGGGAATTAAAAGGAGTTGCCCAGATAAAATGGGTGTTTGGGTGCTCTCCTTGTTGTACGCGCTGTTGTGTGCTCTGCAGACTGCGATATGCACTCCAGCGGCCAAGCAGATTACCAAATCACTCTTACTTTTAGTCAAAGTGCCAAGAGCAGATTTAATTACAAAATCATAGAAGTAAGAAATAAATGAGACCTGCTGGATTAGATTATCTAGTCTGTCCCCCTGGGAAAACAAAATAGTACCCCAGAGGACAGGCCTTTTTAAATGTTTTGGGCTTGTTTTAAATGTTAATGGCCTAATCAAAGCAAGAGACAACTCTGCAAAGAAACTGAAATTAAAGGGCCCTTTCCGTTGCCTCTCAGTATCACTCTGTTTATGCACTGGCTGTGAAATCTGTATCCCTGCTAATTATTTGCATAGCTGATGACTGCTGTTTTCCAGTCAAGCATAAGAAATGTTTGAACCCATTTTTACTTGCTTACACTGAAACTGCCAGGCAGTTTTGCACAAGATCCCAGTTTGGCATGGGAACCATTCCAGGGCTTGAAAATAACTCCTGGAGTGTGCAGCAAGCTCTCCGTTTGTCAGTGTATCAGCCACACTAAACATCTTGGCAAAGCTGCAACGCCTCGTATTGCCCAAAGGAATCGGCTAGGTGATGCGCAGCATCTGGAATCTGTAGTTTTTAATTAACTTTATGATTATTTAGCATCATTATAGCATGTACGGGATTGTTGCACTGTGCCTGCCCTTAATCACGTTGGCATGGCCATCGGTTCGAAGGCAGTGCAGCAGACAAAAGAATTTTGCAGTGAACATTCAACAGTGAGGAAGGGAAGGAACCTGTGCAGTGAGTTTTTTCTTGCTAATTCAGGGAAAGGCAGTATGTTCTTCCTGCGGTTTGTATTTTAATGTTTCTTACTCTTGAATTCCTTTCTGCCTGCAGCTGTCACGTGTGTGGGTTTGAGACGGAGATGAATGTCCAGTTTGTCAGTCATATGTCCCTCCATGTGGATAAAGAGCAGTGGATGTTCTCCATTTGCTGCACAGCATGCGACTTTGTCACTATGGAAGAGGCAGATATGAAGGCTCACGTCAACAGCAAGCACACAGGTGATGATCCCTCTCTCCCAGCCGCAGTGATCTCTCTCCCTTGCTTTTTAGGTGTAACCTTCACACTTCCCATTAGCAGTCTACTTTCACTGAAACACTTGCTAATTAAGGCCTGATCTCTCACAGTTGAAGGGAATTGGACTCCAGCCAGGCAAATAATCTGGTAGTACAGATCAGTTTTCAAGCTTAGCAAAATGAATGAAGGACTACGTAGCCCTCCTTCTTCCCGTTCCCCTTATCCCCCAAGCCCCCTCCCCTGTTGGAGTCGGCATACATCGTTTTTGTTTCTGGCTGGTTTAGTGTTTCATCAAAATCCTGCTTTGACTGTGGTGGTTATAAGGTGACTTTGAGAGCTGGTTGTGCACCCCTGGCTGTACATTTGAAATGCACAATGCGTGAGGAGGCCTCTTCAGCGCGTTTGCCTCCGCAGTCAGTCCGTTTGGAATTTCAGGCTGATGTTTAGTTGACACTGTGATTCAGCAACACCATCAATGTAACTTTATATTAAATAACAGAACAAGTCATGTGTTCTCTCCCTGGTCCTGTTCACGTAATAGCCAAAGATAAGAGCAACAGCAGTTTTCAAACAAGCTCCATATGCTTAGTCCAACTAATGAAGTCTGGCCTAATTCAAGAAGAAGAAAAAGAGAAAATCCTTTTAACTGATTTCTCTTATAACACCAGGCAGAAGCATTTTGCTGTCACAAACTACTAACAGTTGTGTGACAACACTGAACCTGAATTGTATACAGCACGATTTTTCCATTGCTAAATTGCTTTCCTGTCCTACCAGGAATAAAATTTTGAAAACAGGGAGGGATGGAGAAAGGCAGAGGAGAATGCAGTCGTTTGTGCTCACAGGTACATAAGTCAAATGTAACTACAGAAAAACAAACTAGTGGAAAGTTCTTAAGGGGTTTTATGCCAGCATAGCTCTCCTTGCTTTCTGTAGCGTTTGCATCTAACTCGGCTTCATATACAGGAAGTCAAGACAAACGAGAAACGCCACCCATGGCCACGTGAAAAGTTTGCACTGGAGCTCAAAACTGAGCTGTGCTCTACTGTATCTTCCTATTGTGGCTAAAAGATCGGAGCTGCTGCTTGTCTTTGAGGAAGACAAAAAATCCCTTGTTCTTCCTTTGCCCTGTCAAACCGAGCCATTCAGCTGGCGATTCAGCCAAATGCTTAGACATATGGCAAATGCAGAGAGTAAAAAATAGAATGGATTTTCTGGGTCACTTGACTCCATTCCCTTTCCCTGTGATGTTACCAAGTCATAAAAGACTTGTTTGTAAGGATGCTCGCACACCTCAAGTCTCATTGTTTTAAACCAACGACTTCTACAGAGAGGCAGCTGCAGCTTTTCCTGCATTAAAGGTTAGGGACCTTTTTAAAATTTCCAGTGCGTGTCACACTGATAATCGGATCTGATAAACAGATCTGTTGTTCTTGTGCCAGAAGTGTCCTTTTTCTGAACCAGCAGTCCACCTCTTGCTTCCTCCACCTTTCCTCCCTCCTTCCACAGTATTTACTCCCTGAGTATATTTTTGGAGAACAACACTTTCTCCCCTCTAAATGTACATTGAGCCTTTTCTTATATGAAGCACAGTCTTCTCCCTGTACCAATCCCTCACTGCATATGTTCTTGTTAGAACCGCTGCTCTCGACATATGCAATCACAGCTGTACATGGTGAAATGAAGTAAGTAGTGGTGGCAGTGTAAAACAGCAGCAGCTACTGGGAACAGCTCACACAATAACATTCTGTGATCGTATTTACCTTCCTTGAAGTCTCCCCTACATTGATTGCTCATATTCATCCCATGTTCTGCTCAAATTCTTCTTCTGTTTTTCTCGACTGTTTCCAACTTAAGCACTTCTCATTTGTAGCAAAATTTCTTGTTACTGGCCCTTCAGGTCATAACCTTGTACTCTGCACTATTAAATTTCATTCCATTTCTATTACTCTGGTCCCCAAGGTCAGCGAATCTTTCTCTGTGATATCTCAGTCATCCTCCCTATTGACAGCTCAGGTCATCACATTTCATTAGCGCATTCCTACATTTTTATCTTAGACTTCAAGGTGCCACTCATCAGCTTAAAGCTACGCACGTAGGTACTGGTGTTCACAGAGGCCTCAATCAGGGGATTTTGTCCTGAAGAGAATGTAAGTTTTGGTAAAGTCTCTTATTAACACAGCTCTGGTTAAATGAAGACACAGGTAGGAGGTACTAATTTGCCCGTCCTTGCCTTGTTGGCTCACGGCAGTTCTTATACGAGAACTCTCTCACTCTTGTTCATTTCCAGTATGTGATTTGGGTTTGGGATTGGAACTTTGTACATTTATTGCACACATAAGGAAACTGATGGGCTTCAGCTTTAGATCTAGTTAAATAATAGGGGTTTTAAAATTCATTATCTTCAATAAGAGGTCTTAATAGAAACAGGTAAATCTTGAGGCCATGCTTTTATCTCTTATGATCATTACTGAGGATGCTTCTCGGTACAAGGAGTGAGATTATTCTCCTTTGCCCTTCCTCCCAAATTTACTCATTGACCGACATACATGGAAAGGTGGGGGCAGTTTAGCCTGGGCAGGAAGGCACCCAAACCTACAGAAGCTCTGTTTCCTTTCTAAGTGACAAATTCTTCATTGTTTTTGATCTCTGAGCTAATCAAAGTGTTTTCTTGGGATTTTTTCATCCTGGTTATATGAGGTAGAGATGCATGATTCCTTCCCACTGTTGTTTACAGATGGACTCAATTCTTTCTAGGAGAAACAGAGAGAGGTACTGTTGTTAATGCAAAAAAAAAGTAGGGAAGGCGATGCAACCATGATTTCTTAGCAGATCAATTAATTTAAGACTTGTTTATAAGCAGGTTTGAATTAACTTTAAATATAAATATTTTTCCTGAAATTTGAAACAGGATCATTGAGACCCCATCTAATCTGCTGTACTAGTTATTGCTCTTTCTTCCTGTTTTCAGCTGAAGAGAGGAAGACACCCAGTGAATCTAACAGTCCATCTTCATCTTCGCTGTCAGCACTGAGCGACTCTGCCAACAGCAAAGATGATGCAGATATAACTCCAAAAAACAAGGGTTCAAACAACCTGCTGGTCATTTCTGTAGTGCCTGGAAGTCAGACCTCAGTGAACACTGAAGAGAAGTCAGAGAAAGGTAGAACACTGTTAAACAAATGCACATGGTCACCTTCTCTGCGGTCGGTCTGGCCACACAGTAAGGAATACATTTTCCTCCTTTTATTTTTCAGGCTTTGAATGTGTTTTCTGTAACTTTGTCTGCAAAACAAAAAATATGTTTGAGCGCCACCTGCAAATCCACCTGATCACACGGATGTTCGAGTGTGATGTGTGCCACAAGTTCATGAAGACACCTGAACAATTACTGGAGCACAAGAAATGCCACACTGTCCCCACCGGTGGGCTCAAGTAAGGAAAGCAAGTACACAAACTTTTACTGTGTTAAGCATCTCTAATACTGTGAGGGTAGGACAAAAGAGAGTCAATTAGAAAGGGTTAGTTAAGCATCTGATAATTTAGATTTGGGGCTTCCTCTTATTCAGAGGACCCAAGCCCAGTCCTTTAGTACGGGCTGGCATCGTTACAGCAGATGGGTAACCTAGCAGCAGCAGCAGTACCACCCGCTGGTCTGAGAGCCGTAACAAACTGTGGTC
>NW_010405564.1:0-4264 GCF_000710305.1 Buceros rhinoceros silvestris | reverse complement strand
GGTCTGAGAGCTGTAACAAACTGTGGTCCTGTCCCTTTCAAGTCACATAGGAGACAGTATGGGATGGGTCCTACAGAGGATAGGCAGCAGCACACAGAGGTGTTGATAAACTAAAAAGGGGGTGTTTTTCAAGGCGTTAGAGCAACGGAGAGCACACAGCAAAGGCTCTGTTCTGCACCTGGAGCAAAGAAACTAAACCCTGTGCAGTCTCTGCAATTAGGTATGAAGTTATAACCTTAAGGGTTATAACCTTTGTAGACTCTAATGAAAAGTCAATCCTTGCCAAGAATTAATAACTTGGATGCTTTCTGCTTTGGTTTGTGTGCCCCAGGATGATCACTACTGTATAAATTAACAAGTAACACGCTCTTTTAAGAAAGTTTTGGCTTTGGCTGAGGTGGTGTCCTTTAAGGTCTGTTGGTGCAGAGCAGCGTTTTCTAGAGAACGAACGTGCCCTTATGTCAAAGTTGGACCCCTGAGGGAAGGAGTGACTGCTGGGGCCACATGCTTGATCTCTGTGCGCAGGCAATGTGATGTTATGCAAGATGCATGTCCCCGGTCTCTGGTTTGTTCCAGCTGTTGCAGAAAAAAGAGGCTGGAACTGCTTTGAGCCCAGCTAGGTTTCAGCACAGGACTCCCCGCTTCCGTTGCTCTTGCTAAGCAGACCAGTGTGTTCAGTGCACTGCCACTGTCGTGTGACGAGCACACCACGGTTAATGTTACCACAAGTAGCTCTATCGGTTTGCACTGCAGTTTTTGAAAACTGGTTCTGTTTGCCAGGCAGCATCTGGTATCCAGCTCAGTAGTTCCATGAACTGGGATCTGTGGTCACTTGAGCTATGATGATTGAATCTGGGAAGAAGACCAGACTGAGAAACAAGTAGTGTGCCAGAATGACAGGATGTCTGCCTTGGACATACAGACCAGTTGTCTAATGCACTTTGAGTTTAAGCTGCACAGAATCGTTCTATTTACCAAGGAAAAACCATGACCTATGACTCAGGCCTTCCTGACAGAATGGGCTTCTCAGTCCACATAAGTTACTCCTGCCCAACTCAATTAATAATTAGGTACCTTGAAAGCTGCACCTAAGAAAAAGCTCTGATTTATTTCTTTTTTTAAGGCATCCAGAAGAGCCTGAAGAGATCTAAGTAAATTGTATTTTTCTGTCTCCTGTTTGCTGTGGGGGAAGAGAAAAAAACATGATTCCTCCAGCTCCAGGTCAAAATCTGAGATTCTGATCCAGAGAGCACCCAGCCCAGGAGAGGTATGTGTGCATAGACAGCTGAGTCCTCTGTTGCAGTAGAGCTAATCACATTACCAGCCTCAACGCCAGGCTCCCTCTCTGGATCAGAGTACTTGATGTGCAAAAGGAAAACCGTCCTGATGTTTTAGTATCTGTTTGTCCTCCTGTATTACTCACTGTGTTCAAAAGTCTCTCAATTAGCAGGTAGATGATTAATATTAAACTTGTATGGGCAATTAGCCATAGCAAGGGAGAATTCACAGGGGAGAGGGTCTTTGCTTAGAAATGATCCGAAATGCCAGAACACAACCGGCAGACCTGCTACACAGCGATCGCTGATCAGGGGCAGGTAGAGATGTCTGTAACACAGTAGCCAGGTGCCCTAGTTGGATTTTTTTAATTCAGATCTGCTCTGTTAGCTCCCCAGTTAGATCTGGAAGGGAGCGAGCTTTGCTTAACACAGCAAAGATGCCAGGCAGGTAGCTGCCCTCACAGCTTCCTCTCAGCTATGTAAAGCAAAAGCGGGTGTGTTTTGGGTTTGCTGGTGTCCAGGCTTGTTCAGCTCAGTCTTCCTTCCAAGCTTTCAAGATTCCCTCCTCCAGCCTTCTCGGCCCTTCCTGGTGCAGGAACCAGGGGTGAGGCCTTTTGCCACAGCCCCCCCGGTCCGGATGCTTGCTGCCGTGAGTAAGCAGAGCCCACATCCTGTTCCCACACAGGAACAATTCCTGCCGTGGCAGAGGCAGCTGTAGGCAAACACTGCCAAACACATACCACCCTTTGAGCATGGCTAGTTCATCTCCCAGAAACAGGAATCCCTACAAATCATCCCAACAGACTGGCTTTCAGCTGCTCCTAGCAGGACACCCAGCAAGCTTATTGTTCAAGGTCGCATAAAAGGAATTTCCTAAGCTTTTGCTGTACATGTGGTATTACAAGTTTATTCCATCTTTACTTAAACAGCTGCTTTCATACTCATCTGTAAACACTCACTTTAAACCACTTCTTAATGGAAAAAATGGCCAAAGTGACTCCGTGCAAACACTAGGAATGTCGTTACACAAAGTACCTGTGCATCAGTCACCCACCCTGCACTGCCCGGCCTGCTTTGCAGAACCTTCCCCATCAAGGTAAGCCAGAAGATTAAAGGGATGCTCCTTCAGAGGGAATCTGTTTTCCTAGGAATGAGTGAGCTCTACCACCAGTAAATGGGCAAACCTCCTCTAAGTAGAGATGTGTCAAGGTGAACCCAGTATTCGAAAGAGGCTTCACAGGGAGAACTAAGTGCCTTTTTCTCCTCTTTAGTAGGTCTGAGAGGGGTTGAGTGACAGGGCTAAACCAGGAATGCAGGTCTTCAAGCTGAGTGACTTCTCATTTTCTCTGCCCCTGCCTTTCCTTGCTGTGTTGGCAGGTGCCCATTCTGCATCTACTCCACTAACCGCCCCGCAGCGATGGAGTGCCACCTGAAGACTCACTACAAGATGGAGTACAAGTGTCGGATCTGCCAGACAGTGAAAGCAAATCAGCTGGAGCTGGAGATGCACATCCGAGAGCACCGCCTTGGCAACCATTACAAGTGTGATCAGTGTGGCTACCTGTCCAAGACCGCCAACAAGCTGATTGAACACGTGCGTGTCCACACCGGTGAGCGCCCTTTTCACTGTGACCAGTGCAGCTACAGCTGCAAACGCAAAGACAATCTCAACTTGCACAAGAAACTGAAGCATGCTCCACGCCAGACTTTCAGCTGTGACGAGTGCCTGTTCAAGACTACCCACCCTTTTGTCTTCAGCCGCCATGTGAAGAAGCATCAGAACGGGGACTGCTCTGAAGAGGAGAAGAAGGGCCAGTATTCAACCTCCAAGGAAGCCAGTCCACTCCTACCAGTGAACAGCTCCAGAAACCTCCTGTCACCCCTCTCAGTTATGTCTGCCTCCCAGGCTCTGCAAACAGTGGCGATGTCAGCTGCACACGGCAGCGGGGCAGAGCCAAGCTTGGCAGTGAAAGCCTTGGCCATCAACGGCACTGCCCTATGCTTTGATAAATACTGGAACTCAGAGTTTGCCCACCTTATTCCTTTAACAATGTTTTTCCCCAAAAACCACTACGATCTCACATTCCATCCACCCAGACCTCAGACTGCACCGGGAGGTGCCTCTTCACCCAAACACTCCTTCCTTGCCTACCTTGGACTAACAGAAAGGGCAGAAACTGTCTGAGGGCAGTTACATTCTGTACCAAAAATACCCCGGCGAACCCAGCAGGTATATACATTGCTGCAAACCGTAGACCCGAGAGGTAACGAACACTTGTACTATATCATTAGTAAGGGTTAGACAATGGCTCTGTGTGTATACTTATTGCATTGACATGAAAGCTGCTTTATTAAATCTTCAAGAGGTGACCTACTGCATACTTCTACCTTCAGAGGCATGTTCCCAGTAATCTAAGAAACTATTTTGTCTTGTTAAGCTGAAAAAGAGTGTCCTTAATGGCAATCAGCACTTGTAAGATTACATATTGAGGCATTTTATTTTTGGGCTTCGTGTGCGTGCGGGTGTGTGAAAGAGAGTCTGCCAGTAGCGTGCCATGACATTGCTTTTGCACATCCCTTGTATTGGCTTATTAATTATTGTTATTCTTTTCCCCTTTTCAGCCACTCGCTCACTCCTTTCCTTCCATCTCCCCCTGAACTGTTGAGCTGTGGAAGGATTCACGCTTGGTTCAGGGCGGATTGGTGTTATTATTTCGGTGCTGTTTGCAGCTTCCTTTAGTGGTTTGATGCCTTGCGCTCCGTTGTCAAGGTTTGAGGACTTGGGGTAGAACCGATGAGGAAAAAGTTGCTTTCAGCACTGCAGGATGAGAGCCTGACAATGAAAGCGTGTGTATGTACACGCACGTGCAGCGTGTGCAGTCTACACACCCACACAGCAGGCCCAATGCTTAACTGTTACACAGGTCTAACAAACACCCGTGTCTGGGCCGTAGCGTACATCTTTTGTTTTAAAAGGGCATACAAAT
>NW_010405563.1:7744-18518 GCF_000710305.1 Buceros rhinoceros silvestris | reverse complement strand
GGACGGCGTCTCGCTGCGACGCTGTGTCCCTGCAGCCAGCCGTGCCTCGTTCATTCTCGCGTCTTACCGCGGGCACTCCCGCCGGAGTGCCCGTTACGCAGTTTTTGCACTCTCACGGACAAGAAACGCATTTTCAAACCATGCGCAGTAAGGGAAAAGGACGCTCCGCTGGGTCGGGTACATGTCGCGGTTTATTAATCTCTTTAATCGGGTCCCACGCTCTTCATGCACGCTCTGCAGCCAAAAATGCTTCAGTCTCGTATGAACTAGAATTGAGAGGTGAGGATAGACAAGTATTTCTTCTCCAGAGTCTTTGAAACAACCGTTCTGAGCTTCGGATTCGGAGGGCTCTTCAGCTTTTTCCGGACTGTTTTAAGCAGGCTTCATGCATGGCCCTTTAACGCCAGGTCCAGATAACCAGCACTGCCAAAACACACCTGATAGCTCCGCCTGGAAGATAAAACTCTGCCTCCTCCAACAGCACGACACTGTTTTGTCGCTGCCCTGGGCGGCAACAGCTCCTACTTCTTTATCCTTCTTGCCTCCGGATAAGTGTTGACATTATCACATAGTCTGCAGGAGCAGCTGCTTCATTTTCACTAAGCTCGGAAACAAAACCTGCTGTTACGGGTCGAGGGTCCGAGGTACCCACTCCTCGGACTTAAAACAAGGAAGTTTCAGCTCAAACCAGGAAGTTTAGCTCAAACCGGGACACCTGCGAGGCAATCTTGCCTTTCCCCCACAGGATATCCCTAACAAAGCTATTCTTCATCGTGTTACCTGCTGTGTTCTTTTGCACTGAAAATGGTCTCTCAGTCTGTCACAAAAATAAAATTCCTACAACACTCAGAGCAAATTAATATATTTTAGGCCTATTTTATTCTCTAAGGCAATATTCTGTTCCCCAGTTTAAAACTAGTCTACTATTCACAACATGAACTTTGCACTTGTTAAATATTTTTTCATGTATGTGTATATAAAAAGATATATTTAATAGATAAGAACCAGTTACTACCTATGTAACTACGCAGGAGGAGGCTGGCTTGTTACAAGATACCAAAGCTGTGAAGTCTATCTTTGATAAAGTTCAACAGCTGGTGAAAATGGTTTTCAAATGGATTAAAAAAACCCGTACCACCAGAACAGTACAGGACAAACAGGAGCACTTATGTACTGATATCTAAGAGTGTTCAAAGTCTAAAGGAACTAAAGAAATTAACGTGCCAAATGCTGGCAACACATGCACATACACATTCCCAAGTTGAACAGTGACGATGGCTGAAGCAAGTGAATTTAGTTGTCTCCTTCCACTCTCTTCTCCTACTCTCCTCCCTTCAAAACCACCTCTCAAACAACCTAAAACAATAACGAAGGCAACGAACACCTGAACTGGGTTCCTTGAAGCATTTGCAATGCTTTTTGTGGGACTCACTGCCGGACCCTAGTCACTACCTGCTAATCTTCCTCATGCTTCTTCAACTGCTAGTTCTGCTTCACATACTGTCATCTGTTCACACAAAATACGATTTTTTATGTGCTTTCAATTCAGCACAAATCCTTAAATCTCAACTTTGAAGCCTCTGAAGCTCAGTACTCAAAGCTTCTCTGACTAATTCACACCAGCATGATATTTCAGGCATGCTTGCTGAGTATCTGGAAAGAACTCCAAATACCAGAATGGTGGTCGCCTGCCTAACCTAACCCATTCGTTGTAGGGTAACTCAGCAGCACAAGCCATCTCTGCGCTCAGTGAACTTCCCAGTAGAGGTCAGCTAGCGTAGGTACTTTGCAAGGCCGTGGACAGGGATTTTCAGGGCTGTATGTGTACAGACATCAGATAAGGATTTATGGGACAAAGATCAAAAATACCACCCCTACAACCTTGTGAAATATTACTGGAAAAATCAATGGGACTTTTTTTTTTTTCTTTTGGCACTGTCAAACTTTGGTCTTTAACACTCTTCCCATATGAGCTGTGTTGGTGAGATACATATGCTCAGGACTGGTTATGTCCCGGACTCTCAAAAACAACGGTGTAAATGGCATACTTGCCTTTGCCACCATGCTGCCTTAGAGGCCTAACTCCGGAGATGCACAAGAAGAGAATAGAGAGTTGAATTTCCCTGCTAAAAACAAGTTCTCAAAGATACATGCTCTTCTATTTACTTAAAAATCAGCGATGCTGCATGTAGAAGAGAAAGCTCTCGTTTTCTGGTCTATCTTTGTGTGTTGCATTAATAATGTCAACACATTTAAAAATAAAATTGCAATGACATACCCAGTAAAGAATCCATGCCAACCTTTTCCACTGTATTCAACATTTTATGCTGCAGAGAAGCTGACTTACTTTCAGCATTCACTTTTGACCAGCAGTAATACTGATACATCCCCTAAAACACAAGTGCAAAGACTGAAACAGTTTGTCATCATAAACCCCACCATTACAAAAAAAAAAAACCCCAAACCAAAACGCGCCCATGCCTGAAAGGCATGTGTTTGCCAGCACCTGGCACAAGTTGCTAGGGATTTCAGATGAAGGATTAGATGGGCAGCCACTGTAATTTTCCAAGTGATTTTTTTCTGCAGGAAGCTCTTGTGACAGTAAATCAGACTGGTGACACAGACTTCCTAACAGCTGATGCCACTTGATGCACACCCAACTGTGAAGCACTAGATCTTGAAACAAAAGCTCCAGCAAGTGGCCAGTGTACAGCAAGGCACGAACAGAGCACGTGATAACCCTTAAGATGCAGTTTAAGGAGTGACTCAACAAACCAACAAACATTTCTGCCAGAGAAGCGCTTATTTTACCTGTGAGCAAAATTCTGTACCATGAAGACGTAAGACTACAGCTTGCTAGAAGACATCACTATGTGACAACTGAGCCCTTCGTGTGGCTACTGATCTGTACCCATGAAAGAATCTGCTACTGTCAGTAAAAGCAAGGCGGCTATTTTATGAAAGGGTAGTGGAAATAGTTTGGGCTCATGATTTGGGATTAGGCCGTACAGCAGCTAGATGTGAGGGAAACTGGGTTTTTTCCTCCCATGTGATAAAAAGGAGTCACATAACAAGGACTGAGCTAGAAATAAATCATTTATTTTAAAACAATACAGGTTAATAAATAGATTAGTTATCAGAAAACTTAATAAATAGCCTTTTATAATTTACACAAGGCAAATACAACATGCCTATGACTATTGTTTAAAAAGCAAAGAGAGTAAGCTTGACTTGTAAGCCATTAACAAATCTATATATACATTATTTGGAAGCTAATAAAATAAACCGTTTTTTATGTAATGAGTAGTAACTATATTGCAATAGCATTGAAGCAACCAAACCTGACACTGTATGTCTGTTGCCATCCACCTCTTCCCCATATCTGAACTATTTTTTACACTGCAGGGAGGGGAAGGGGAAAAAAAAAAAAAAAAGAGAAAGTTCCACAGCTGAAAAAGGATTTAACTTAAAAATACCCCTTTTGTGTAATATTTTCCACTCTGTAGAGCAACTGTCAGGGGGGTGGGGGCAGAACCCAACACAACAGAAAACAATAAAAAACCCAAACTTATCTGCAGCTCTTAAAAAAGATTTCTTAATCCGTAACATTTCAACACTGCTGTCTGAAACTGTTGGGCACTAGTAATAATAACTGTTGACATGATTGGTGCCTAACATGGTACACACTTAAAATTCTGCATCACTTAAGCCCATATTCAGTAGCACCAAAGAGTTATTACAAAGACTAACCTCTGTAAAGAAAAGATAACAGGTAATAGATAAACATTTGATAACATTCGATTTAACAGTAAAACTTCAGCAGTTAGTTACACCATCTCAAGACAGCCGAGGAAGATCCGTAGAATCCTTGACATTTTATATTTATGAAACAAGAAGATGAGAGGTGTACAACGTGCAAACAACTGTCCATTTAAAACACCCCATATTTATCAACCGCACATCTTTCTTCCAATATATATTATCTATTTTTTAAATAAAGGAAAGCTAAACCTCAGTTTGTACTGTTTCAACAAATTAATACAGTGTTTTAATACATTTTTTCAGTGCTAGTTACTTCAGAAAAATACATATGTTCAATATAAACCAAGATTATTAATAGGAGCCTCACTTGTCAATCTGTGATATGGCAGGTTCTTATTAATGTTAGTTGCAGCTCACTAATAAATAGGCTCTATTTACACGTACAGAATCCTGGAAAGTCAATACAGCAGATAACTTGTTTAGATATTTTCCTTTGTTACCTAAGTATTCAAGGTGTAGCAAATGTGGTTTTTTTTTTTTTTTTTGGTTGTATCAAAAAGGTTTCTATTCTCCTACTGAACATTTGAGGGATTTTTGTGTTTGACACCTAATAAAGATTGTGACTGACACGTGTAAATCCTCCATACACTGAAGGGATAATGATCGAGGACCTATCTTCAAGTGAGTACCAAGTAAATGTGTTTGACAAGTATAATAGAAGCCAGACATATGGAGTGAAACGCCTTTCGTACGGTTCTGAATTTAATTGAAATGCATCCCACCACTGTAATGAGTCCACTTCTTGTATGCGTAGCCTTTCCCACTTCTACTTGGGAATCTAAACTGAAGTCATCTGGCTGGTAGCTATCAATAGTCATAATGCAAAAAGAACGTGAAAAGAGCAAACCCGTGAGGGACACCGAAGCTCAGGAGACAACTATGCATATTTGCTCCCTGAGATGATGGAACTCAGATATTAGTCTTATTCAAAGTGCTTACTTGTCAAAGGGTGGAATAAAAAAAAAAAAAAGAGCGAGAACGGCCAAAATTCAATTTCAGCAGTACCTCCTTTTAAATCAAAAAAGCAATGGGACTAAAAAAGGTAGGACACCTAGAGCAAGGAGGGCGTGGGATGAATGGGGGAAGAATCATACCAACAGTGACAACAGAAAATGCTAATACGTTTCTAAAGTTAGAACTGAACCAGATCCAGGTACAGCAGAACTCAAAAAAAAAAAAAAAAAAAAAAAAAAAAAAAAAAAAAAAAAAAAAAAAAAAAAAAAAAAAAAAAAAAAAAAAGAAAGAAAAAACCCACTGCTACATACTGAACAAAGTAGCAAAAATAATGGTTTCCATTATTTAGCATTCATGATGTGAAAGGCTGCAGATACAAATGATGCGCAAGGCCACGAGAATTTCTTTCACCTTATGTGCTGGCTTTTGACATCTCTGTTTTCAACAACAAGTTTAACTGGACATTTCTAGAGAGCTCATCACAGATGAGGAGCATCTGGGGAGAAGAAACCTATGCAGATATTTATCAGCTGTAAGGATGGTCAGAGGACTGCAGAACACGGCTGCTACTTTATTCTTTCTCTGCATAGTGAGCGCTTATCAAGTAAACTTGTGTGTGTGGTGCAGAAAATGGCAAGGTTTAAACAGGGCAGTCAAATTATTTTGGATCTAATATTTGCTAATAATGTGCATACGCACCTAACATACTAGAATAGGCACTTTTGAAATAAATAGGAATGCATTTTAAAACAAAACCAGACAAACAAATACAGCCAAAGGAGGACTAAGATGAGACCACAATCATTTCCATTCTGACCTAAAGATTTTCACAGAAGTCTTCAGAGATTAAAGGCCAGTACAAAACCAACATGCAACCATTGAACTCCGAATCTGAATTTTGAAAAGACAACTTGACTGCTTCAGAAAACAGATAACACTATTTTAAAAAGTAGGTCACTGCATGTCTCATAACCTATGTACAACTCCCATTTCAACTGGAAAAAATGGAGTTAATATGACAAAACATAACTGTCTGCTGAGAAGCAAGATACCATCTTCCAATCAACAATGGACAGAGGTCAGTTTTAACTAGCTTTCGTAACCCAATTCCCCTCATTTGCAATTCTCAAACTTTCTAGCAACCATACACAATATTTGAAAATCCATGAAGATGGCCTTTTCTCTGCTAGCACTATTTAATTTCACCGAGATACCCAGTTTCTGTGCTGGCCTGTAACAACGTACATTCTGCCAACTTAGAGTCATTCCCCCGGTCTGGAGTTATAAAACAAGCTTCCAAATAACATAGTGGGGCTCTTACTCCCCCAGAACAGTCCCTTCAGAATACTAAATCTTTAGGATTCACGATTATTGCTGCCATCAGAAGGGTTTATAACATTCCTTTTAAAGGAAAATGGAAGCTGAATGTTAAGGTAACATTAATTCAGGTCAACAAAAAACATCACAAGAGTGGACGTATTAGTCCACATTAATCAACATCTGCATTCCTGTCAGACAGCCACAAAGCCACATTCATGATTTCTTGATAAAATGTCATGAACTTGTTCAACTACTGTCTCATAATCACATTGGTGGGTTTTGTTTGTTTCAAGAGATGTTCTGAACTATAGATGTTGAGTTCCACTGTACCCTTCTGGTTTTGTACTTTAATGGAAGCCAACATTCATTAATTTTCAAGCTTTCCTTACAAGTTTTTGACTCATGGTGTTTTAACTCCCAAATACAACTAGAACATGAAAATTAACTATTTCTCTCCTTAACATATCAATATTCTCTAAATGGTTTAAACTGAGCAGTTCAGAATGATTCCAATCGAGGCTGAAGCTATCTGTACTACTTGTCAAAATATTGCAGCTAAACTATTCACACAGGTCTGTACATTGCTGGATCTGAATGTATAACCCTGGTCACATGAAACTCAGCTCTCTGAATGCCTATGCTTCCTCAGTATCAAACCTCCTCTTCCCACATTACAAGAGGATTGGACCATCTCTTTTTGAACTATGAGAAATCTCATGCTCTTCTCTCTCTAAAATTTCTTTTTTTATGGTCCCTGCTTATTAGCTACTTCACAGAATGGTTTCCTGTATTTAGTCACTTCACTAAAATGAAGGTATGCTGGACTGCTCTAAACAGTCCAGCTGTAGATTACATCTTCCCAGTTACGGGTTTTTCAGAAGCTGTCAAGGCATCTAAGGGTTTCGGTTCAGGTTTGTAAATTCTTCCAAGTATGTGTGACTCCTAGATGCTTTATGTATTTAGAATTTGAACACAGTCCAATGTTATAGCCAGTGAAATTAAATTATTAAACCAGTGTAGGCCATCTGAAACAAATACATTCACATATATGGAGTATTTTTGGATTACAAAGGCACTGAAATAGTTCTGAGCTCCTTACAAACAAGCCACCATGTAGGCAATGAGTCTGTGCATCATTTCCACATCCTTCACAGTCTTTCAGTCTGCTCCCAATTAAAAACTCACAGATGAACGTGGTATGTCTTAATGCACGTAAGTTACAAAGCAAAATGCATACCTGGACACTACCATCAGCTGATAAGTAATTAGTGAAAGATTTTTAAGGGGCCACTACTCCATATAAAGAATTCAATTTTAAACTCCCCAGTGTCTTCAACGTACGGCAGAACAAGTTGCTGAGGCAGTCACGAAGGACAAATCTGCAATTCATGGTTCAACCAACATTTGTCCCAGAACTCACAGCGCGGACAGCAAACACATTGCTATATTGAGATTAACATCTGTTCCGCTCACTTTTTTCACCCCTTATTTTAAGGTGTACATCACTCATGAAAGGTGTCAGATTGAGTGCATTAGAAACTGATGTTCTCTGCCCACAAAAATGGTAACTCAGAAGCCACGATACCTTTCACACACAGATCTGTCAGAATATCCTCAGATCTTTTCTGATGGATTACCTTTTACAGTAAGGAAATACATCGGTCTCTATGCTGACTCAATCAGTGGTTCCAATTAAGGTAATTTATTGTGTTGACTGGGGTATGTGGACAACTATTCCTTTGAAACTGGATGGAGGCTTCCAATTCATTTCACATAGGCCACCAAATCATCAGAGGGTAACCTCCAACCTGAATCGTATTTGAATCAGTGACCTAGAAATGAAAGGCTCCGCATCCTTCCCTGAGCCATCCAGTTTCCCTTAAAAAAATATTTTAATCTGTCTTCATGTTAGGTTTATTTAAATCCCCGATATTGAAGTTGAATTCCTTGAAGACTTGTATAAGAACAATTCCAATAGATACTGTGGTGAATCCACAAGCCATTCCCAAGAAATCTACCACTCCTACATTACTCCATTCCCTGAAAAGGATGGCTGAAGCCAGCAGGACTAGGGTGGTAAACACTACATAGTAGATGGCACCAAACACAGAGGAGTCAAAACATTCCAGTGCCTTATTGATGTATCTGAACTGAATGATAATGCTGCATCCTAATACTGCCAGAAGTACCAGACAGAGGTACAGAGCCCTTTGACTTGATGGGTTATTGTGAAAGATATCTTGAGCAGCCAGCCCTATGCCTTTTGTGCTGGGAACAGTGAAACTGCCCAACAGAGAGCAAATACTGATGTAAACCATGATATTAGTAGGTCCATGAGCTGGAGCTATCCAGAAGATAAGCAGGAGAAGCATTAGCAGCACTATGCAGAGATAACCCACGAAAACTAGAAAACAAAAAGAGAACAAGGTAATAGCATGGTGAGAATTCTTGGTCTTCTAAAGATTTTAGCAGGCAAATCAAATTCATACCAGTGAACTTCAGATATACACCAGGATTAATATTTGCTATTGAATATAGAACCAAACGTCTGAGCTTTCTTAGAGATGTTGTGGGCATCTGCAACCCATGATGTTGTCATGTTCGTTGGGTTAAACAAATCATCATCTAGTAAAATACACAGTTGCACATTTGAACTGGATTGAAGATTTTTTTTTTTTTTTATTATTCTCTCTTCCATTGGATCATACTCATTAAAGCCCCCTGTGACAGACAGCAGTGATAACACCTCACTCATAACCAGTTCAACAAATCATGGTGTGTGGATCTAGCAAAGAGTTTGAAGTTAGATCCCGTTAAGGTCAGTAGGGAGAGTTGGAAGAAATGGGAGGCCCTATCATTTACATTATAGCATCAGTACACAGATTTGACTGGTAAAAAACATTTCATGCTTTACAGTTTTAAAGAAATATATTTCCTATTCATTTTGGTCAGATTGAAACAGTAAATATAGACTAGGGTATTTCTTTTCTTTCTTTGCAAGTTTTTTGGATAGCTGATGTTATTAGGTTTGAGTTTCTCTCATCTAAAACAATTAAAGGAAATAACAATAGTTGGCAGTTTAGCTTTTATGCAAGAAAAATAAAAGTGGGTCTGGCACTTATTAGCACTAGTGTGTGTCCTCCAGCAGCTAGTGGGGCTTCACACTCTTTATGAGAAAGAACAGCCATTTCAGCACGTCTCAATAGTGTATTTCTACACACCTTTATTATGCAAACAAATCTGCCTGGAACGTAACTGGTATCTAGTAAAAACTTTTAATTAAAAAATGCATAATTAAAGAACAGAGACAATTAGCATTTTTTTGTTTGCATATGTATTGGGTTTGCATGGCAAGGTTTTGGTAGCGAGGGCTACAAGGGTAGCTTCTGTGAGAAGCTACTAGAACCCCCCTTCATGGGAGGGACCCGACACTGGAGCAGATGAGCGTCTGCTGAGTTCTCCCACTGAGGAAGAAGAAGTGGCAGAGACAATGTGTGATGAACTGATTGTAACCTCATTCCTTGTTCCCCTGTGCTGCTGGGGGGTAGGAGGTAGAGAAACCAGGAGCAAAGCTGAGCCTGGGAAGAAGGGAGGAGTGGGGGGAAGGTGTTTCAAGGTTTAGGTTTTATTTCTCATTATCCTACTCTGATTTGATTGATAACAAATTAAACTAATGTCCCCAACTTGAGTCTGTTTTGCCCATAATGGAAATTGGTGGGTGACCTCTCTCTGTTCTTATCTCAACCCATGAGCCTCCTGCCTTCTGTAGTATTTTCTCTCCCCTGTCCGGCTGAAGGAGAGGAGTGATAGAGCAGCTTTGGTGGGAACCTGGTATGCAGCCAGGGTCAACCCACAACAGCATAAAACAACTTAAATGGAGATCCTAGAATCATACCTTTCATCTCTAAATAGCAAGACACACTTCTTCATACGTTTAGAAAATTACAAGTTTGAATGGCCGTTATGCTGAGCTTGCTGTGCAGGATAATGCTTTCAAAAGAATGCACATTTTCCTTTCTCCACACATGTATCAATAAATCTGACAAGTTCCAAGTACAGCAAGGCATAGTTCTCTTACACAAAAGCTGTACTGGTTTGCCTCTGTCATGTCACGGTTTCTTCAGAAGTCGATTTCCCTGCCTCCTGGTAAGCCTCTTCCTCCTATGTGCTCTTGATCAATCTCACAAAATCACTGCAAGTTAATAAAAGAACAAAGTACCTGGATTTGTAAGCTTCTCTTCAAGCTCAGCCTGAGTTGTTACACTCTCAGACTTTGGGGAATGGATGATGAGAACAACAGAACCAGCGCAGCTCAGCAAACATCCCAGCTTGCCAAGAATGTTCAGTTTTTCTTTCAGTAAGTAAGAAGCTAAAATGGACCTTTCATGAAGAAGAAAAAAATAAAAAGTTTAAATACATTCTGTTAATAATACTCTAACAGTGATGTGCAACATGAATTTCCCTTTTAAAGGAATTCTATCAAATGTTGATGGATCTTTGACCAGATGTTGGTGGATCCTCAAAATGCATTTCTGACTTATCTTAGGAAAGATTCATCCAGACTCAATCTTACTCAATCCCTGATGTCTCATCTCAGGAAAAAAAAACCAAGGAACCCACCCCCAAAAAGGCACCATAACACCACCACCCTACCCCACGCCCACCCCCCACCCCCCCC
>NW_010405563.1:0-7649 GCF_000710305.1 Buceros rhinoceros silvestris | reverse complement strand
CCCAAAAAACCAAAGGCAAACCAAAAACCCAAACCAGGCATCTGGCACCCCTGAGGCAGTTATCTACCTGTTAGCAATTTCATGAGCTGTCACTTAGCCTTGTTTTATAGGTGCTACACAGGCATGAGATATAAGAGACCTCTGGTTAAAAAGGTCACAGAGCTCAGCTTAGACATGTAGCTGACCAAACTACACAAAATTATGCGGCCCTAGGATAAAATAATAGATGGTAAGTAGACCACTACCAGTGTGCTTCATAGAGTACAAAATAAAATACAGCCATGAAGCCCACACAAAGCAATCTACGCTCTGAGGTAGATGATCACTGCACTCAGATGCCCAGTTCAGCAGCCAAGGTAGGCAACAGAAAAGTCTCCAGGCACTGAACAGCTTTGTTTTTAAAGAATTGTACTTTCTCATTGGAGTAGTTTCACAACTGTATTTTAGCTTTTAACAAAAGATTTAGTTGCATATTTAACTCCTTTTAGGAACATTCACTGCCTTTCTTTGTCGTTTCCCCACCCCATCCCGAACATAACATTCAAGAAGCTTTGGACGTGCATATGCAAGGGACAGCCTTGCTTCAGGAAAGAGGCCAAATCCAGTTAAATGAAAATCAACATCAATAAACACACATGGGCTCTGGAGAGCAGGGGTAAGAAAGAACGTGAGAAAAAGGGAAAGATCTACATAGTAAAGGAACTGTGAATAAGAGAATAGGCAGAAGAGTCCAGAATGACCACAATGGGGGGAGGAGGGGGAGGCGGGAGAAGGCGGGATTAAAAAGTGTATCTGTTCCAGATCACAGTGATAATTAAAACAGAAGACACTCAGGAGCCCCTTCTTCACCGCTGCCTTCCCCTCCACCACTTCGCTGGGGAAAACAGGAATAGGTGACATTATAACACGTCATTAATGGGCATAAGCCTGACAGCTTCTCAGTGGACCTCCAATGATCACTGAAGTCCATCTGACATTTTATTAAGTAGTAACAACATTGAGAAGAACAGGAAAAGCAAACTCTTACCCAAATGGAACGCCAAGAGCTCCCAAGGGCGTCACTAGCACAGTTGGGACTGCAGTGTAGGCCAAGAAATTCCCTATTTGACCCAGAGCCACTGTCAAGAGAACCAGAAACATGCCTTTAAATCCCTTTGTAAAAAGAAGTAATGAAAGCTTACCCAACATTGTTTGGGAAAGACTGGCCTAACTGGAAAACAGATGCTACAGATTTCCTTAGCTTTGTTATTTTTGCACTTACAAAAAATGGCTGGAATTTTTCCATATTTTAAAATTATTTTTCAACACTCATGGATTACACTCAAATATTCATATGAAGAGGGCTAAAAGTATATATGACCCATTATTTCAGCTTTAGAATGTGCACACACATAACTTGAATGCACTTGGTTATAGTTCCTAACAGCAGCATTACTTTTTTAGGGGGAAAATAAGGACAGTACTGAGGAAAGGAATCTAATAATGAAATACTAAGCATGTGCATAAAGACTCTTTGATATACAGCAGACTGTGTCAAATTTTTGCAAAACTATATAACACCAGAAGTAATTCCTGAGCCCCGTAAAAAGAATAGATCCCTGACAAGTCACAATAACAGCCTCACAATCTTATTTTTTTCTGTCCCCCAGTAAAAGCAAATACCGAGATGTACCACACTACTGCACATTACAGCTGCAATAAACAGTTCACGTGTTAAATCTTCAGTTAAAGAAGAAAAATTGGATAATTATGCAAGTGCTAGCAAGC
Organism: Buceros rhinoceros silvestris; assembly: GCF_000710305.1. Lineage (NCBI taxonomy): Eukaryota > Metazoa > Chordata > Aves > Bucerotiformes > Bucerotidae > Buceros > Buceros rhinoceros. Next base: position 5,882 of record NW_010405563.1, on the reverse strand, counting down.
TTATTATAGGCCAACATGATGCTTGCATAGTTACAGGGTCTGTGGTAACTGGCAAGAACCTTGAGATCGAACACAAATTACATACAGCTCAAATTTCTAGTCGATGTTAAGAGCCATTATCAGCATTTCAAAACACTTCAAGAATCCAAGTTTGAGTCTTTATGCTCAGGCTGGCATTGCCTTCGCCTATCAAATATCGTTACCGTCATCCTCTTCTTATACCTGTAAAGCACTATGCTAACATTAATTTACCGAATTAGCTCACATTATCAGTAGAGCTGAAGAACTGTGTAACCTACAGCAAACACGGAGGCAGACAAACTTACAAAACTGCAGACTGTCGCAAAATTATACTAATTCAATTCACTGAAGCTTCCTATACGTGCAGGAGTGAGCCAGAGAAGTTGATGAGGAGCATTTCTGCAGTACAAGTCAATGATGGTCTCCCTGCCCCTGAGAACAGAGTAGTTCAGCTATCAGCCTTGGGCTTGGTTTTCAGCAGAAAACGTGCTTGGCAAATTTGGCATTATCTTCAAGGCATCTGAAGACTCTGGAGCAGATCTTGCGTGGAGGACAGGGCACAGCTGGCACTCTGTTTTTCTGCAGGTTATACACATTTCCAAGTAACTGACAAAAGGTTGCTATTTTTGGAGGTCAAGTGCCTTAAGTTTCTGTTGGAAGAACCCTAACAGATGGCACCAACACTGATCCAGAAATTAGGTCTCTGAAGCTTCAAACTGCACATATTGTAAGGCAATGGAATTTACCAGAGGTTTTTGTTGTCACCATGGAGTAATAGCAACATTCTTTTACCACGAACAACAGACCAGGACTAACTAAGACCAACTAAAAATCACTGAGATTCTTTTCTTACAATCTACCTGATGTTGAGGACCCTTGCTACCAACCTATTCACTCCTCTCCGGACAAAAATTCCTCTCCAGACAATCTTATCAATGCTGTAAGTCAAGACATGGCTTCATTTCTTGAAGGCGCACCGAACTTTAAACTTGCTACAGTACCAATATTCCCAAATTATTACAACACAGAACTCGATGCACTCTGACATTAGCAAGAAGACCAGGAGTGGGTCCTTAGAGCAAAAGGTGCCTGCTCTATGCATGTCAAGGGGTTTTATTTCAGACTACCTTCAGCCTGCTCCCATGGACTGAAAGTCTTATTTGCAGATGGTGTGCATTAGGCGTGTTTCTAATTCCAGCCTTGAAAGTCCATCTTCCAGCCTTGTTTCACCTTAAAGGCCTGTTCAGGAGCTCCAGCACTGCTCCACAATGTGAAATAAAGCCCAGTCCATGGAGTCAAACAGGAGATTACCTTCACAAGGGAATTCCCTATCTGCGATAAAACACTAACATAGACGTATCCACTATAAAAACCAGCCGCATCTATACAGCTCTCAAAACCTGCACTGACACTAATTAATTAGCCAATTAATTAGTTTAATGCTTATTGAAATACCTGTACACATGCTGCAATCACTCTTTTGACTACAGTGTAAGAGAAAATCCCTTAGCAGAATCTGTAGCCCTTCCTTTGAAGTCTTCAGTAATCCAGTGGATCCCAAGGCCCCAAAACGGTTAGGCAGCGTTATGCCCAGTCAGCATGCCAACACAGAAATGCTTGCTCACCATTTGAACAAATATTGTGAACAAGTTGATAGAGTTTATGTGGGGTTTGTTAGTCATCCAAATTACCCCCTTGAAAAAATTATGTCGGCTGTTATAATTTCGCCCTGATGGCTGCTAATTCCCCAAACACCGCTTTTCTCTGCATCCCATGGCCCTTGCTATTGCTCTTTGTGACTGTGTTGCAATACTGAGTCTATAAAATCCTTAAGCAATTCTCTCTTGGTTCCTTTAGAAACTTACTGAAGCTTTGTTTTGAAACACCTGCATCTAGCTACTGGACAAAAGCCAACTCATATCATTCCCTTCAGCTATTTTGCCTTCACTCAATTCTATCAGCTCTTTTAAGCATGAAATTGTTTTCTCTGATTCACCAAGATAAGCTCCTGTAATAAAAACTCTCTTCTTTTAACTCCTTCTGCTTGGACATTCAAGATGGGAGCCTCATGAGTGATAAACAACAGTGATTAATGCACAGATTTATTGTTACTTAAGCAGTAGTGATCCTGGCAGAGGAGGAAGTTGACAAAGAACTACTTAAACTCAGGTGAAATTAGCCAAGGACTTTCTTCTGAAGCTCTGTTGGCTTCTACACTTGCTGTGAACTTTGTCCTTCAAGTTTCCATTCCTTTTGCACAGCTTGAAGACAACAAAACCAGAGACTTACCTCATTGCCATGTAACAAGGGTTACAACTGGACTCATACTTCTCAAACAGCATCAGAACATTTTCAGATAATTCACAAAATATTGGGTTAAAACCATACCCCACTTTTAGACTCAAAGCTCGTGGGTGGAACTAGGGCTGAACTGTCAGAGGAGAAAGCTAGCAGCATCCCGTGCTCTGGATTCACATCAGAGAGTGCACTTAGCCTGAGCAGAGTTTACAAAGACAGCAAGAGTGAAATTACACCGATCTCATATCAGCACCGCACTAGGCTTCACATTAATCTTGTAGATTAAAAGCAAAACTGAAACTGTTTCTGTTGAACTAGAAATCAAAAAGAATTCTTTTGAGTTGAGGCTGGCTAAGTGCTCTCTGATCTAAAAAATTAACATGTGCTCAATGAGCCCTTTTGTGCAGAACGACAACTTCTTATTCAGCTTTGACTTTTATTGAAAACTGAGCAGACCAGTGCAATCCAGAGACACAAACCATGCAGGAACCCAGAGTCAGAACAGCGTGTGGCTGCCAAGGGCTGCAAGTACTAAACATTTCGGAAATCTGGTCAGATGTCTGACCTGGGATTGTCCCTGTTCTTTTCCTTCTCAAACATGGTCAGACGCAGTAACTCTCCAGAGTGAGAGTTTACTGAAGGTGGGTTATTTCTGAGGAATGGGAATTTCATGACAAGCGAGCGTGAGATTCAAGATGAGAACTCAGATTTCGTGATGTCTCATTTCACCATCTAATTGCAACTTCTCCCTCTAATAAAATCAAGCCTTTTAAGATACTTACTTGCAATAGTGCCAGACCACCATACTATATCTGTTAAGTACGAAGTACCTGGAAGAGAAAGTATAGGAAGACATATTAGAAAAATATGAAATTGCAATATTGGAACTACAAAATAGAATGCTTTCAATAGTCTCAACTATTAAGGACCATCATCTTAACCCTTTTCTTCAAGGCAACCGACTGGGAGGAAAACAAGAGAGAAGATGCTCAGATTTGGCCTAAGTGTCCAAGCTGGACCTTCATAAGACAAAATATTAGTCAGAAGTTCTAGTTTCTAGTGAAGTACCTATGTGATGTAAATGCAGTATTACTTAGAAGAGCATTTAAAATGTCACCTAATGCTTCTGAGGGTCCCATTTAAACATACAGGTTAGAACCACTACTAAGAGAATGAGAAACCTATGGAAACAAAACATGATTCGTGTCAATTAGTTTGGTAACAATTGAAATTGTATCAGAGAAACTGTAGAAGAGAAATCATAAAAACTCTGGATTGGCCTTCAGTGTCTCCTAAGCTCAAGAATGGTTATTTTCATTGTCAGATTACAGGCTCTTGCCTTGGGATGTGTCAGGGGAGCCAGTGCACCACGTTTTATAAGTTCTGCTTCTGTAGAACATCAAGGCTGATGACCACTTACTAGACTAAAGCCCGACCTGCATCGAGCATGACCTTGGCAGCACACTATGCTCTCACTTTCTGCTCTTCTTTCTAGCAAATCAGTTCTGCATATATTTGGAAAGATGCTCTCTCATGAGCTGGTGGAAGCTAATAGGCGATATTGTACCTACCCTGAAATCCCAAATGAAAGAAAAACATAGTAATCTGGAGACATACAATATATTAATTGCTTGGAAATCCCACTATGTAATTGAAATGAGATGGAAAATGACTAATGAAAATGGCCAGCTTCGGAGTGGGTGTAGTAATTTCTTAGACTTTTGTTATTGCATATAAAATAAAAACACTGTTGGGGGCACAAATTATAGAAAATATTGACTCAAGTAAAATAACTTAGCAAAATATTTGTCACCTGCTGCTGTTTCTAACTGAGCAAGGATTACTAATTGCATTGACACTGTATTATTGATTCAACGGAGAAGACAGAGAAATGCCTCCTTGTTAATTAAACAACACCTATACAACAACAGTGGAAAAAAGACATCATCTGACACTGACTATCTCTGGCTCATAGCTTCAATGCTAGATTCTAGGCAGAACCACACTGCTTCGCAACATTAAATAGAGAGAAACCCAGGGTGTTTGCTCGAATTCTCCACACTGAGCACGGCAAGATACACAAACAAACACCAGTAATATCTTCAGAACAGGATGTTTTACAGCTGCCAGTGCTGAGAAAGCAGGCATGCTCCCATCACCCACTTAACTCAGTGCTCCACTGAAAGTTTTTCTAATTCAGGAGTAATTAGACCCAACTATGCTGCAAAATGGAAACTTCCTCCAATGGCCTTGTAGTCGTTCCTTTCTCTTTCATTTACTCAGTGTTTCCCTTACAAAAATAGATTTGTATTTACGATGCAAATGATTTCTCTGTGGACAATAAAGATGGATTACAGCCATCTTGGAAGGAAAGGGAGACTAGGCTTGCGAAACAGTGTATGTTTGGCCCTTTACTGTAAGGTCATTGCAGAAAAGGCAAAAAACAAAAACAAAAACTTGTTGGATTGGGCTGCCAGCTGGTAGTAACATAGTTGCAAGCTTGCCTGCTCCACAGCATCCACCCTGAACACACTAGATGTACACTAGGCGCTGGAAATCCACTGCTGATCTAACACTAACCATCTTAATACATCTATGCGTGTGTGTGTGTATATATATGTTTACACATACACACGTATATAAAGCATCTAGGATGTCTCGGTCACTAAAAAAGATTTTTAATAAGAAAGAGTTCCCAGAACCTAGGGACACATGCTCATACACGCACAGACATCATCACCGACAAGACAAACAGCTATTGACCACAAAAGTCCAATTAAAAGGCCTCATGCAATCTCTATGTACAACTATCCCCTCACAGAAAAACATGATATTAATAACAAATATATTGCATTTTCCTATATTCAAAGCATGAAGATACCACTGGCAAATGCTGTTCTGAAGCTGCATGCTTTGGGGAGCTCAAATTTCGGTATAAAATACTGTAGATCTTCATACTCTGCAAATTTACAGCTTTGTTTTGGCTAAACTGTCTAGAGAGCACACTCAGTTCCTGAATATGTTCATGTCAGAGAGCAATAATAAAATATGGGCTTACAATGTGAAAAGGAAAAGAAATAAGTAATTTCATGTTACCGGTGTGCTTTTCTTCTCTACAGAAGGAAGCCACCATGTGACTGATATAACTTGTCCTGTGCGCCTGTGGACAAGCTAGAATAAACAAGTGACAAGATATGCTGGTACTGTTCATGGCAAGAAACTATCTGAGCCAAAGACATGGGTTGAGAAGTCCCACAAGTACATGAAAACGCAGCATGAGGAACCTACGTATGCACACAGGTACACACGAGTTCCCGGTGTGGCATTACAGCGTGACAGAAGACCACCGAAATGGCCATGCACCGGGAAGCTGTTGCTGACTACGATGATAGCCCCTCACTGTTCTCCACCTGCCGTCTCTTCGGGAATTCATCGCATCCCTCACACAGCGCTCCAGTCACCCACCTCCGATGTCAAACACGCTTAAGGTGACCAACTAAGGCTGGCTCCCTCGGTCCAGCCGTCTGCAAGTGTTCCCCGCTCCAGGCGACACCCTCACCCCC
>NW_010405562.1:4423-6739 GCF_000710305.1 Buceros rhinoceros silvestris | reverse complement strand
CAAGGAAGTCTAGCCCAAACCGGGACACCAACCTGGGATGTGGATGCTCTTTCTCAGCCTCAGAGGACGTACTTGGTGGATCGAATCAACAGCATATTCCTGTTTCTTGTCCACATGACTCCTATCAATTGATCCATAATTAATTCTTATTTTATGACTGCCTAGGCCATGGGCCCGTACCTCAGCTCAGATAAGTCACTTTTGTTTCACGGTATGGAAGGACACTGGTTTATACCGGGTGACTGTCTAATGTGGACAAACGAATTGCATTCTGCCGGTTAGGGATCTTTATTACTGCTGAGCTGAACTTTATATTGTATGAAAGAAGGGAGCACTTCAAGACTACTGCTCGAGAAAAAGTAACAGGGTCTGGCCCCACCCTGCGGTGTGCGCTCTCACCTGGGGTGTGCAGGACTCATTGAGGTTAATTGAAAAGGTAGAAGGAAGCTGTGTCACACTTCTCTAGAGCAGCGGGAATAACTATTTCAGGCAGCAAACTGGTGGTGTGTCACCTCCGTGGAGAGGTACTGAGAATCAGCCTCTCTGCTGAGGCTACCACGGGACCACAGCGAGCACAGACCCATGCAAATAAGAAACGCCTCCACACATGTCGGTGCAACAAGCCGAGGAGCTCTGCAGAAGGAGCAGAGTCCTCTCCCCTCCTCGGCAGCTCCAGAGACTTTTCCCTCACTTTGTCTGGCTGTGCCAGATGCTCCAGCTGTGCTCACCAGGCTCCATGGAGCAGGCAGCAGGAGGAGCTCAGGCATCCTGTGAATGTTCTGCTCTTCATTGCGACTGACAGGAAAGCCCTCTCCCCGACTCTCTCACTTGACACCAACTTGTAGCAAGCTCTGATTTGGTCATATTGCTGGTGCTTTTGATAAAACATTCCATTTTGATGAATGTACTTTCCTCTTATTTAAAACCACTTATAATTTAATTAAGAAGCCTCTCCACCCATGTCCTAAGCCCCCAAGCACATTTATATTAATAAATCTCATTATTAGTTTACCAGAGCAATTTTTCTCTCATTTCCCTTTTCTCATGAACTCTCTTATCAGCAGTCCAAAAACATCCCTGTTACAGTATTGATTTCTGTCGCTCTGTGCAATGAAGAGAAGTCCGTGTTTGTGTGTTGAGCAAACTCTGTCATTTGAGAAGGTGCTTTGCCAAAAATAAGTAGCCTTGAGGATAGTTTAATAAATAGTTTTGACTTACTGCAGTTTGCTTTATTTTGTTGGTCCGGGTTTAATTTGTTTGTGCTTGTACTGAAGCAAAAATAGAAAAACAATCTGAAGAGATTTCAAGTCTGGAAGCTTTTGCCCACATTTGAAACAGCCTTATTGGCTGTGTACATCTAAATATGAAGTGCAAGCATCTCCAGAACCAGTTTTTAAGCCTGCCTTTTGTGTTTACTTGGGCATAATAAGAATAAAATGAGAAGAGCAGATAGACCTCAAATGAAGAAGAGGGGTTTTGAATTGCTTTATTTTCTCTGTCCCTCTCATACATTTCATGTATCAACATCTGGGAAATCAAGCATACATAATAATAGCAATGCTGGTTTTTTCAGTTGCAAGGTATTCTGCAAATATTAAAGGAAAAAACACCAACCAGTATTATTAAAGGGAAGGGGAGAAATTACTGTAAAATACATGTATAGGAAAGTTAAGACATTTTAGAGGGGCATTGGAACAGAAGTCTAAAGGGACATCCTGTATCACTCAACACACTCTTAGCTCCTAATTAAAATTTTTCAGCATAAACTTATCCAGGTCCATCTTAGAAATAGGTTACTGGCCTCCAGGTCTCTGAAGGAAGTTTGTTCCACCATCCCCCTGCTATAATTGGGCAACTTTAAAGCTCTGCTCTTTTCTGGCCCTACAATCTAGAAGGCAGGGAAGGAAGATGATCATGTAGAGATGATGGTGCAGTGAGCCTCAACAAATCTAATTTGCTTTGCCCCTCGCCTGCTGCACGCTGTTGAGTAGCACTGTCTGCCCTCAGCCCAGTCTGTGCTTGGACCTTTAATTGGGCAGCACAGTCTCAGAAAGACAGCGCATTTTTTCTTCCTCATTAGCATCAGGCATGTTTCAGTGAGCTGTTGACACACGTTGGGCAGTGTGCGTATGTAGTAACGTAATAAAACAGCCTCAGATACAGGTCTGCGTTCACAAACAATGTCTCACCTCCAGACAGGCTCTCAAAGAAGATTCTTCAGAAGACGCAGTAGATCTAAAGCTACCTTCAGCCTTCCCTAAGCTTTCTGTTCACACACATTCATAGGAATAACATCATGGAGTGAGAGAGGGAAAG
>NW_010405562.1:0-4308 GCF_000710305.1 Buceros rhinoceros silvestris | reverse complement strand
AAGAGAAACATATTTGTTCATAGAAAAATTGAGGATTATACAGAAATGGATAAATACTGAGCAGTGTTAGTACTGGGAGTACATCATCTGACTAATGCTGGGTATTTCACAGAATCACAGAATCATCTGGTTGGAAAAGACCTTTAAGATCATCGAGTCCAGCCGTTCTCCCTGCACTGCCAGGGTCCCTAAACTGCCCCGCCCCTGCGCAGCCTGTGCCAAGGCTGCACAACCCTCTCTGGAAAGAAATTTTTCCTGACATCCAACCAAGATCTCCCCTGGTACAACTTGGACCTGGCACTTGGCCTTGTTGAATTCCATACAACTGGCTTCAGCCGATCAATCCAGCCTGTCCTGATCCTTCTGTAGAGACTCCCAACCTTCAGGCAGATTGACACACCCACCTAACTTGTTGTCCCCTGTGACCTGACTGAGGGTACCCTCGATCCCTCATCCAGATCATTGATAAAGATGTTGAAGAGAACAGGGCCCGTACTAAGCCCAGGGGGACACCACTGGTGACCGGCCACCAGCTGGATTGGACTCCATCCCCCACCGCTCTCTGGGCTCGGCCATCCAGCCAGATTTTGATCCAGTGAAGTGTACGTCCATCCAAGCCATGAGCAACCTGTTTCTGCAGGAGAATATTACGGGAAATGGTGTCAAAGACCTTACTGAAGTTCAGGTAAACAACACCTACAGCTCTTCCCTCATCCACTAAACAGGTCACTTTGTCATAGCAGGAGATCAGGTTGGTTAAACAAGATCTGCCCTTCAACACATCCATGCTGACTGGGCCTGATCCTCTAACCGTCCTGTACACACCGCGTGATGACATGCAGGATGACCTACTCCATGAGTTTCCCCAGCACTGAGGTCAGACTGACAGGCCTGTAGTTCCTTGGATCCTCCTTCTGGCCCTTCCTGTAGATGGGTGTCACATTGGCCAACCTCCAGTCAGCTGGTCATCTGGTTAGTTGCTTCTCTGTTATAAAACGGAGTGAAACAGTGAAGTATAAAATATACCTGTTTTCTGTTGAGGCATCTAACTTTCACTAAAACCAGGAAAAGGCGGAGACCTGGGACTGCTCAGTTAACTAAATGCTCAGAGGGTTCTTGCAGCTTCCTCGGAATAGAGTGAAAAATACGCTGAAAATTAAGATAGTCAAAAGGTGTCAAAACCCCTGTCACACTATTTAACAAGAAGTTAGACTCCCGCAAGGGTCTTCAAGGTGCTAGAAAACATCACGCATCATGTATTAACGTAACTTCGGCTTGAATACATCTAGGGAGGATTAACACAGATGACCCAACCCACACTGAGTCAGCTGGCCTGCTCTCAAATCTTCACCTCGTTGGTCCTTTAATTCATTAGCTCAGCTTAATCAGTGGTTTAGGTGAGTTTAATAAAGCACTTGAATTAAAAAGTGTACTAGGAAATCCTTCTCCAAGTGTTATTTGCTCCTGATGGCACTTGAATCAGGATTCTCCTATACAGAATGTGTTTAATCTGATAATACCAGAATGGGTCGAAGGGAAGAGAACTGAAGAGGCATTAAGTTCTGTAAATGTAATAAAACGCTGTCCTCTAAAGCCTTTCTTACTAGCAATGAGGTTTCAGTTTTCCATTCCCTGGAGATTATTCTCCTAAGAATTTGTGGACATAGTCAGAAAGGAAAACAACAATAGTTTTCGTTAACTTAGATGGCCCTCTTATTTCCAGGCATTTATCTTCTAGCTTTTATTATGAGCTAAACTCTGCTCAGAGATGTAAAACCAGCAAAAGTTGAGGGAATTGATTCAAAGCTCAGCTCTTTCTGCAGGAGTGCTGGCACTCCTGTGAAACCAAGGGAGCGAACCTCAACGCCAGCTGAACAAGTCACCCTGAAGTCATCACCCCTGCAATTTTCACCATGATCAGGACTGAACTTTGAGCAAAGAAATACGGCAAGAGGAACAAGAAAGGCAGAACCACACAGAATTTCAGAATGTTTCTTAGATGTCATTTATGTCAATTAGCTAATCAAAAGGTCTCTGAAAGCCTGCAAGAGTGTAGTACATAGCTCCAATTTTCAAAGCAGCTTCACAGCTGGGACAGAAGCAGTTTCACAGACCACAGCAGGGGAGTCATTAACGTTGGAAAATGATCATAGTCATCTCTCTGCCCAGAAGGAGTCCGGCTTTATGCATTTTCACACATAATGTGTTTTTTATCATAAAACAAACGTAGCATCCGAAAAAAAAATAGTGTTTTATTCACAGCCTGTTGGGAACCAATTGACTGCACTATAGACTTGGAAATGCAGTAGCAAGTGGCACTGGAGAGCCACGATTACACACGCCAGCCACCGCAACCTATGACCATGAGTACGTTGGGCGTGCTGGGACCGGCGTTCAGAGCGTGCTACACGACTTCTTGCTGGCTGAGTAAAAGTGGCTGATCCAGGATGTGACAGGCTGCGAGACCCGCTGTGAGAACTACCACAAAGCTCTGTGTGTGATTATATCACGCAGACTGATGGGACTGTGGAGCCAAAATACAGAGGGCGAAAAATTAGTTTTGGAAGAGCAATGTACAATATTGCTCTAAATATCCTAAATGGGTCCTTAGCTCAGGACCCACGAAGTCTAGATCACCCTGTTCCTGGCTGCATTAGCACACAGGCTGCAAGCTCTGAAAAAAAAAAAAAAACCAAACAAAAAACCCTTTTCTTTGACTGCTTTATTTGAGTCTGACTCCCAAAACAAAAAATCTTACTCTCCTAAATCCATGTGAGTTGAAACAAGACAGACCTCCAGTAAGAGGCAAATTTGTACTCAGTCAAGATACTTTTTCAACGGCAAATAGTTTAATTTATTATCTTGCTCACATCACTTTTCTTACACACAGATTTTAATTGCATAGATAATATATATATATTTGATTTACTCAATAAAGACAAATGCAAAGACACCTGTAATGTACCGGGGTACCTGTAATACACAGAGTGGGACACATTTAGTGCCGCGTTAAGCACACGGTAACTCTCTTATGCTGTGGATATCAGTGTAATTTAATTACCATAAGAATAAGTTAATGAATTGCTTCTTTGTCAAAGTGATAGGTGTGTTTCCTTCCTGCAAATTCTCCTTCCTGACTTTCCCTTGGTGTACTGCAAAAAGAAGTTGCTTTCAGTAAACCACCCACAATGAGAGTTTAAAGTAAGGAAGACAGAAGGAAAAAAATCTGGTTGCAAAAGGCAGATGTCAACGCCCCAGAAAACAGACCCCTGTATGGATGAAGATAGTATTTCAGTATCCGTCTCTGGTGGAGATTATATTAGCATATGATAAGCACTATCGGAATTCGCAGTAATTAAAAAAAGGCACATGGATATTGCAGTGTATTAATGGAGGAGTTTCAAGATCATAATTAAAAGGTGTAAAGACATGGATAGTCACAAAGCCGTGAAGGCAATGAGGTGATTCATGTGAACAGGGAAGCAGGACTGGGCAGGAGATGGCCTCAAACAAGCCCTGTGGTCTTGGGCAGGAGGAAGGGAGCGGGGAGTTGTGCTCTTTCCCGTCCTTTGTGGCTGGGTTCAGACAAACCCTTTTCTCCATCCCTAGCTCTGCTTCCCCAGCTCCGAGAGTCTCTCATAGCAATCACAGAACCACAGACTGGTTTGGGTGGGGAGGGACTTTCAAACTCATCCAGTCCCATCCCCTGCAGGGAGCAGGGACTTCTGCACCCAGAGCAGGGTGCTCAGAGCCCCAAGGTCCAGCCTGACCAGGGATGTTTCCAGGGATGGGACTTCTACCACCTCTCTGGGCAACCTGGGCCAGGGTCTCACTCTCCTCATTATAAAAAAATTCCCTCCTTATATCTTGACTCAATCTACCTTCTTTTACTTTAAAACCATCACCCCTTGTGCTATCTCAACACTCCTTCTTGCTTCCAGCCTGACCCTCACAGTTGAACAGGAGGTACCTAGCTGAAGCACCTGAATCAGGAACCAATTCTCCATTGGCTATCAAAGACACAAAAATTCCTACCTGCCTGAGGGGATTTCGGTCACATCTCTTTCCCCTCTTTCCAGGAACTGTAGGGCACACCAGTGTAATCGGGCCCCAAAGGTGGATCATTTCTGCAGCCAAGGGGAGGTGCAGTGTTCCAGAATGCTGTGTCAATGCTGGATCTACAGGACATGGCAAGATTCTAACGTGAACGTTCGATTTTCCAAAGGTTTTTAATGCACACAAATCCAGATGTGCTTCCCCACCCTTTCCAGAACAAACCTCTCACTCAAAACTGGTAGACATCATGAT
>NW_010405561.1:2040-5043 GCF_000710305.1 Buceros rhinoceros silvestris | reverse complement strand
AACAGTGTACTGCAACAAGCAACTCGACAGGGGCTCAGATCTCTGCTATTATAGTGGCCTTCCAGTACCTAAAGAGGGCCTACAGGAAAGATGGGGAGGGACTCTTTACGAGGGAGTGTAGTGTTAAGATGAGGGGTAACAGTTTTAAACTGAAAGCGGGTGGATTTAGATTGTGTACAAGAAAGAAATTCTTTACTGTGAGGCTGGTGAGCTACTAGTAGAGGTTGCCCAGAGAGGTTGTGGGTACCCCCTCTCTGGAAGTGTTCAAGGCCAGGTTGGGTGGGATTCTGAGCAACCTGATCCGGTGAAAGGTGTCCTTGCCTGTGGCAGAGGGGTTGGGACTAGATAATTCTTTAAGGTCCCTTCCAACTCAAAACTTTCTATGATTCTATTAAGTTGAATAATATTACACTGGAACTCAATTCTGTCCAAACTTTTGTCATCACATCTTAAATAAGCAGAATAATAAATCCTGATGGAGTTACAGTGTATGAGATTGACTTTAATTTTGTCAAATCTTTGGTATCTTTAATTTGCTGAAATAGTTGCATAGAGCTTCAAGGGACTATTTAATCATGTAACTACATATTGAGTAGCCTCTGTAGGCTAACAAATGGATCAAAATACTTGTGCCCATGAAAGGAATTAGGACCCTCAATATTATGAATAAAAAGTGTCATAGGGGGATCAAGGGCAGCACCATGACCTTATCTTATGCAGTAACAGTTTATTCGCATGTTTATCAGGAAGTGAAGCAGCTCCTAGAGACAACAATCAATGAGACATTATTTCTGGGTATAAAGTTTATTTTGCTTACTGCTATGACATCTGGCTCTGCCAATAGAAATGACAGTTCCTGGCAAGTGATTCAGCAGATTTCTTTGTAGAGCACGTATTAGCAGAATTCTGCAGAATATTCTCCTGAGATGTACTAGGTTTCTCACCCAACTTGTGAAACTTGCTTCTTCACAAAAGGCGAGATAAGTTTTTCACAAAGCTGCATGTTCACACACCTGGAGTCTGCTCAAGTAATCCACTTCTTCTGTAGTCCATCAGTATTTGACTTTATTAACTGTGCTGAGATTAATTTTGGGCTCTATTATTGGAAATACAGCACATGAGAACTCAAAAATGTTCATCCTTTGATATTTCATGACTCCTGTCTTCTTTCAAACTTACATAGCAAAATGTTCTTTGTCCTAGGTGCATTTCCTTTTTGAGGTAGATGAGGACTTAGCTCTTTCAGTTAACTGCTAACAGAAAGGAATTAAAAAAAAAACAAACACCTTTTAAAAAAAATTGTATTCAATCTAAATTGAAAATAACTTGTTTTGATTTTATCTACTTAATGACCCAAATATTTTAATGGAATAATATATTGTCCATGCTGTATTTTTTTCTCACGGCTTGGTTATGTAAGTAATAAAAGCAGTATAAAAAGATTAAAGTACAAATTTCCTTGCAAGGTGTCCCGGAGAAAAACATAATAACAAGAATATCAAAGGTCAGAAAGAAATTAAAAGGATGCAATATTTATTATTTGGCTTAGAAATAATGAAGTTAACCCGCTCCCGACATTCATAGCTTGCTATTCTGGTGATGATCTTTTACACTGTGGAGTTGACAACAATGCATAAATAGCCAATAGATTATTTAAGATCTGAACAAAGCTTTGAGGATGGTGAATAGAAGGTCTTCTCAATGACTTGCATTTACTGCTGTGATACCAATCCAGCAGTTAGGGAAGAAGCATTCTCTGTTTAATATAGTTATAAAAAATTGTGTCAGTCCTTAGAAGATTAGTATACAGGGCAGACATATATATTCTTCCTGTGGTGTTTTATTAACCTCGATGTTGTGGAACACTTGGGGGCAGTGTGGGCGGTCGGAAGATTACGTGCTGTGACAGTAAGGCAGTAACTGCCCACGATGGGCGAGGCTTCTTAAGGAACTATATAGCCCTGAGTCATTACACAATAAAGTGCCATTTTTGCATCCTCTATGTTAGAGTCAGTGTCTAAAATGGTCCCCAACGGCAGAGGTTGGGTGTCTAGAATCACAGGAGTTACCACACCTCCTATGCCATGTTGCTTCCTATCCATCTCATGTATGATTTTGAAAAGGAGTATAGACAAATCATTATTTTCAGGAAACTCTCAATACAGTTACCAGCTTTTGCCATGGATTACAGTTTCCTAGTTTTATTTAATATCATACACCTAGCTGACACAAGGACAGGCTGTAGACAACAGACACTCAGAAAGAAAGTCCTTTAGTGTTGAACAATATGCAGAAAACAGGATTTATCAAAAATTCTGTAAGCAAAGAACTTCTCCCCAATGTGAACTCAATCTCCTTACAAATAAGCATCAAAATATTTGTACATCCAAGAAAAGGAGGATTGACTGACCTCTTCAGTGCTATTTTTATGACAGTCTTAAACCTTTTAAAGACCTTCCTTTCTGCATGCAGCTGAATGCTCAGTTCAGCCCACACCTACAGTATACAATGGCCAGGCTGCAGACCAAAAAACACAAAAGGTGAGGAAATACAAAAGCAGGGTTTGCAGTATGAGTTTCTGAGTATTCTGTGGTAATTGAATGATACAGAAGGCTTGCACATATGGGTATTTTTCATATGTTAGGTAATTATTGTCACCTGTTTGGCCAAGGCAGGGCCAAACCACAGGACAAATTCTCTCTCCAAATTAGCCCCTTCTCCATTCCAAGAGATAAGGGGTTAAGGAGAGAGATAAAAGGAAAAAGATAAAGTGGGAGAGGCCTCAATATAAGTATTGGAAACTAAAACTGTTTTAATAACAACAGAATGATACATACAACAAACAACAAGGGGCTAACAATTATAGACAAGGTTGGGGGATCTGGTGCAGGGAGGGCTAAACCGTGGTTAAACTACCAGTCAACAGCCGCAGCAGGCAGCCTCCAGCAGGGACCAGGACTGGCCCCCGCCAGGTCCCGCCGGGCTGGAGCAGCAGGAGCAATG
>NW_010405561.1:1341-1739 GCF_000710305.1 Buceros rhinoceros silvestris | reverse complement strand
CAGCAGCAGCAGCAGGATCACTAGTCCCCTCAGCAAGCAGATGGGTCGCCCAGTCCTCCTCAGAGCAGCCACCCCCAGGGCGGGCACCCACTGCAACCACAGCAACAGCTACAACTGTCACAACATCCCAGAAGGGGCAAAAGGCCAGGGCAGCTCCCACAGGCAGGGCAACAGGCACGAGAGGTCTCTCTCTCTGCAGCTTCTTAAAGAGACATCGTCCCGACAGGAAGATTCATAACCAGTAAAATGTAGTGACGTGCGGGGGGTGGGGAAGGAACACTGTAATTGGCTCGCTTCTGTGTCAGTCAAACCAAACCAAACTGGTTTTATCTTAAACCAGGACATTTATCTATAATGACTATAATGGTAGGGAGATATATTTAGTTCTCAGAGATATT
>NW_010405561.1:0-1220 GCF_000710305.1 Buceros rhinoceros silvestris | reverse complement strand
TCTTTCCCTCAGGCATCCTCTAATACCTGCTGTTTCTGCCCCCTGCTTGTAACACCTGTGCAACTGTTCTCCCTGGACTGCAATAGCAGCTATCAGCTTTCATCAGGCATAATTCCTTTAATTTGATGCCACTTTCTTAGCCTGCCTTTGCTATTGGTCCCAGATGATCAAAGATGAACTTAGAACTGGACGCAATCTCTCTGCTTGTCCTAGGCTAGTGAAATCCTCTGGGCATTACAATGTTGAATTTGATGTAGACTGTATTAAGTATCCATTGACATTTGCATAAACCTCGTTGATGTTCTGCAGTTCAGGAGTCTGATCATTTGCACCCTCTGTCAATTAGCATGGGCTAATTTTGCAGCAGGAAGAGAGCATCTAAGTTCCAGAGCATCAACACACTATCTGTAGAATTAACAGAGCAAGGTTTATGAGGAGAGGTAACATTTAATTTCATTTTAATAAGGGTTATTCCTTTGGCTCACATTCTCTTCCTTGTTTTTACTCCCAGACCACACAGAATACAGGGTCTATTTTTCAAGTCACCCAGGAATCACGAGCTCTATTTCCTTCAGCTTAGGAAATGAGTATCTTAATAACAGAAAATAAATTCCTTTAATTTCTCATTGGCATGTGTATGTTTCTGAAATAGGGAAGAGTGTTCCTGGAATTTGTCCCTTCTTTGTTCAGCCTACAGCCCATTCTTTGCTCATTCTTTCATTCTCAAGCCCATTTTTTGTCATTTGATTAACTTGATTCAGGTGATTAAGGGCTTTATGATCTTCCTCTCCAGTTTTACTCTCCTTGTGAACTTGACATGGAGGGATAAGGAACAGGGTATTTGAGAGAAATTCCCACAACCCAAATTCAGATTTCTACCTACATTGCAGGGCAGAAAATGAGTGATGGTGAGACTGAGCGTTTCTGTATCTTTTCAGGCTTTCTTTCAGTGCTCCCCAGAAATGTGTGTCTTTTCAGAATACAGATGGAGGAAGCTAGATCGGTCTGGCTTTGCTCATTCAATATCCAGTTCCTTAGGATGAAAGAGATTATTGGAGGAATAATCATACATTGTGATGTGGCAACGCACAGCAAAATTTTACAGAATTCAAAGATGAATGTGCACAAACTATGCATCTCCTTTTTGCATTGTAGGTTTTTTTATATTGTTTATATCTGCACTCCCTGATTTGCAGAGGCAGCTGAGATTTTTGGGCTGG
>NW_010405560.1:0-3340 GCF_000710305.1 Buceros rhinoceros silvestris | reverse complement strand
TCTCCGCTCCCCCGGCGTTTCCTGGCCTCGGGAAAGCCTCAGGATTACCGAGATCTGCTGCTCCGCAGCAGGTCGGGCCAGCTCTGGAGAAGCTCCCCTCGGCGACTGTGCAATAGCCTAACACCTAGCACGGATCCGATGGAGCCTGTGCGGGAGTTGAAAGGCAGCAAGAGGAAGAATTCTGTTACTGCCCCATCCTGAGAAAACTTGCCTGTCAGGAGTGTGCTCAAAATCATGCTGCAAATCGGATCCCTGGTTCCGACATTGTTAAAGAATACGGCCACAGTTCTGATCTATGGCAGAGGAATGGAAAGTCCAGATAGGAAATAGATGGAGAAATGAAGGGAAAAGGGAAAGGAAAAGTTCGTTGTTGATTTCAGTTTGGCAATCAGGATCTAAATGGATCTGAGAGGGTCAGGTCAGGGAAGGTTCTGAGGCTCATTTTACCTTAGAAGTGAGTAAGGAGAAAGAGACATGGTTGGGGGCCAAGAAAAGGATGCAGGAAATCCATTGTACCTCACAACTGCTCTATCTCAGATGGTAACACCCACTTTTTAGTGGATGTATGGAGAAGAAGAGAGCTCCCCAGGGACTGCAGTGTGTGGTGCCTTCTGGGGTAGAACTGCATGAGATGTATATGAAGATGGGTGGGGTGAAACTCAGTTATGCACACATGGTTGTCTCATCCTGTTGGAGTTGTCCCTGGTCACTTGAGGGATCTGTTTGGGCTGGCTGGGGTGCCACAGGACCTGTGTCCATCTGGAGTGGCGGCTGAAGGCTAACAGAAGGGCATCTCAGGTGGCATCAGCTCCCTTGTCTGGGTAACAGAAGGAATCCCATGAAAACTGCACATCTTATTGCAAAACTGATGCTTTGCACATGAAGTTTATAGCTGTTCTAAGAACCTTTAATTCCTGTGCACATGTCTGAGTGTCCTGGTTTGAGCTGAAACTTCCTTGTTTTGGGAAATGGACAAATAGGATTATTCCATGCAAACACGATAATTCCGCATTCAATTGGTTAAGAGAGTCAGGTGCAGTGTTACGTGTCAAGGTTATAAAGCAGCAAGCAAGGGGAGGATCGCTCTCTCGGACTTCGGGCTCCATGACGGGAGCATTCCCACAGACTGCTGGCTGCTGGAACCAGGCCAGCTGAGACCCAAGGGCCTGCATCTCGGGATCGCCTGAGGACTCACAGACTGTGAGCTGTTCCTGCTGTGAGTTCTCGTCTGAACTGGGTGAGAATATTCGGACTCCCGGCCCTGTTCATGCCGCGAGCTCTCCTGAGTTTCTCCGCAGTTTTTCCCCTGCTGGGAACGGGGGTGGTTTTCTCCCCGCCCTTCCCTCCTTCACCACGGACAGAACGTCACTTTCTCCACCCGGGACCGCAGCTGCACAAAGCTCCCAAGGCCAGGCGTCACTCCTACCTTCGCTGTTGGCTGCCTGCACAGAATTCTGACCTTGAAAAAGGTCAGTTTGTGTAAACCTTCACTTCTTCGTTTTTTTCCTTTCCCTCAGTTTGTAACTATACACATATATATAATAGAGTATAGTTGTGTAGTTTTATTGTATATTAAAAGTTTGTTTCAGTTCCGGATGCAGACCAAGGTGTGAATTTCTTCCTTCCCCTTTAAATCCCCTCTGTCTGTAACAAGACAGAAGGATTCGTTAAGGTAATTCAAGGAGTTGTTACCTCGGTCCCTTGACCCTTAACACTGAGATAAATATACTCTGGAAAAGAATCCTTTTCTTTTTTTAAACTTCCAGATTTTGACATTTGTACCCCTAGCATTTAACTTTGAGATAAAGGGAACCTGGCTTCTTTATACAGATGAAAACTACACTAAACTTTTTCCTTGTGAAAGATCTTTCAAACATTAGATGAATAATTTTTGTCCATTTGACCATCTGAGTAATTACTTTAGAATGTCCTTTCCTGCATTTCTTTGCTAGCAGTTGGACCTCTATAATAAAATATTATGTTCAAAATATATTTTAGAAGAAAGGTATATAATCCTATTAATGGATTTCTTTAAATTCTCTATATGTGTTTTGCAATGAAATGAGCATATCCATAGCAATTTTTAAAGTTCTGCTTCAGGATTTATGCACACTTAATGGACGGAGATTATTTCTTTGGATAATATAAATATCCCAAAGATTTAATGAAGCCATAAAGACATTCATTAGACTTCTGTAATTAGAATTATAGTTACAAAAGCTTCAGAGTGCTAAATATACCCGCAGTATTTCATTGTTTCAAGTTTTCAGTAAACAGCTTTCATCCAGGGGAAGAACTCAGAGGTATGGGGATAGAGTTCACCTTCAAGCTGGCAAGAGGCCCCTGAATGTCACCTCCTCTCAAACTGGGCAAATAACCCATGAAACTACATTTGCAGAGACCAGCTCCTCCAGGCTACCTGCAGCCTGCCAAGATTCTCACTTCGGGCACTGCTGTGAAGTGCGCCTCCCTTAAATGTCATCTCCAGCTTGCAACAAAGGCTAAAGATAGATCCCTCATTTCTCAGTCTGACATTCTTGATGTCAGATTAGGACCATAGATATGTTTCTGGAATCACTTGGAGGCCTTGCACAACCATGTATGTATGTTTTGGGACTGAATCTGGCCCTAGCTTCGCAAAAGGTAGTACTTTTTAATGAATGTCGCAAGTCAAGCCATTTTTCCCATCCTGGGCTTGTTCAGGCCACTTTGCTCTTGTGCAAATGTTTTCTGTTTTCTATGCAAAGGACAGCAATGACACAGAGCCCAGTGATGATGTCTCAGAATCCAATCAGAAAACCTGCATAAAGATGAAAGGTCTTACCAATGAGAAGTGAGCTTGCTAAACTACACCTTTCAATGAATTCGGACAAAACTGAAAAATGTTGTTGATATCAGATCCTTAGGCTGATTACTGAAGCGTTCGATTTTTCAGCATGTCAATTCATCACTGTCTACCTGGTTATATTTAACACTTTCTCCTGTTTCCATCCTGTCTGCTGAGATAGGCAATCTCTGTCACACGGTATCTGCTTCACCAGAAGGTCAATAGACCATTGTGGAGGCCCCTGAGTCCTGTTCCCAAGTTGCCTTGATTCTCTCCACAATATTGCTGATGGCAGATGGAGCTTCCACATCTTGTGGCGACTAAAATATTAATGAGATTAGAGCTTCCATCCTTCAAACAACTCACTGATTCTTTTTCTGGTGCTTTGCAGTTATGCAGCCAGCCAGTGGGATGCAAAACCTCCAAAGCGATGGTTGCTGCCCTGCCCTGGTATTGCCAAAATGTTGCATTAGTTACAATGGTTTTGGTGTTCTTCGAGAAAGTGCTGCTTTG
>NW_010405559.1:25311-25613 GCF_000710305.1 Buceros rhinoceros silvestris | reverse complement strand
GCCGCGCCGCGGGGACAGACCCCTCGCGCCAAGTGCCACCACCACTGCTTTCCTCGGCAAAGCGCCGCCACCACGAGAGACCAGCCTGGGAACCGTGCGCCGCAGGGGATCAGAGCCCCCTTGTTGCAACTGAGGAGCCGCGCCCGAGAACAACCGAGCTGCTTCCGCCGCCCCGCCGCTTGCCGCTGCCTGCACCGGGCCAGGTTCGGACTGCCCGCGCGCCCGAGAGCTGTTTGCTTTTGCTTTGCTCCATTCCGCTACAGAGACTGGTAGGACTTTGTGCCAAATTCACTCTATCGCGC
>NW_010405559.1:23000-24981 GCF_000710305.1 Buceros rhinoceros silvestris | reverse complement strand
TTCTCACTAATTCTTTTCTCCCTTCCCCTATTTCTGCTGGAATAGGGGAAGGTATTATCATTACCGGACCTTGGCTCAGCCTTGGCCAAACCGGTGACATTGATAAACATATTAAACAGCACTAGCCACAATACTGAACCCTGGGGAACACCACTTGAGACTGGCCACCTGTTGGATTTAACTCCATCCACTACAACTTTCTGGGCCCTGACATAGCCACAAGGAGCCAGTTTCTCCTGGAGAATGTTGTGGGAAACAGTGACAAAGGCTTTAAGAAAGACTGTCCACAGCTCTTTCCTCATCCACTAAGTAGGTCACCTTGACATAGGAGAAGATTAGTTAGTCAAGCAGGACGTGCCTTTCATAAACCCATGCTGACTGGGCCTGATCACTTGGTTGTCCTCTATGTGCTGTGTGATGGTACTTGAGATGATCTGCTCTATAACCTTCCCTGGCACGAGACGAGACTAACAGGCCTGTGGTTCCCCAGCTTCTCTTTCTTAACATTCTTGTAGATGGGCATCACATTTTTGCTAACCTCTGGTTAACTGGTACCTCCCCAGTTAGCCACCACTGATAAATGATGGAAAGCGGCTTGGTGATCACTTCCACCAGCTCCCTCAGTAACCCTGGGTGGATCCCATCCAGCCCAATAGACCTGTGTGCATCTAAGTGGTGCAATCCAAGCCCTTGTTGCATTATGGGGGCTTTACTCTGCTCCCCATCCCTGTCTTCCAGCTCAAGGGGCTGGGCACTCAGAGAACAACTGGTTTTACTGTTAAAGACTGAAGCAAAGAAGGCATTCAGTACCTCAGCCTTTTCCCCTCCTTGGTCACTATGTTTCTTCTCTCCGCATCCAGTATTGGATGGAGATTCTCCTTAACTCTCCTTTTGTTGTTAATGCATTTATAGAAACTATTTTTATTGTCTTTTACGGTGGTGGCCAGATTAAGTTCTAGCTGGACTTTAGCCTTTCTACTTTTCTCCCTGTACAGCCTCACTACAAGAAGGACAGAGATCTCTTCAGTCTTCCCGAGTGGCCTGACCCTTTCTTCCATAGGTTTTCCTTTCCTTTTCTTCCCAAGTTCCAGCCAAAGCTCTCTGTTCAGCCAGGCTGGTCTTCTCCTCTGACAGTTTGTCTCAAGGCATACGAGGACAGCCTGCTCCTGCACCTTAAAGATTCCCCTCTTAAGCATTGCCCATCCTTCCTGGACTCTTTTGCCCTTCAGGACTCCCTTCCAAGGGATGCTGTCAACCCATCTCCTAAACAGGCCGAAGTCTGCCCTACGGAACTCCAAGGTGGCAAAGGGGTGGAAGACTGAGGGAGAGGCTGGAAGACAAAGGTGGGGAAGGACCAAGGAGATGGAGTTAAAAAGCTCATTAGAGACAAAAGGCATATTGAGGGAGGGGGACAATGACAGGGGAGGTGAGAGGAAACGGGGCTGAGAGAGAAAACGCTGGAGAGAGTAAGAAAAAGAAATGCCAGGGAAAGCATATGCAAGAGAGGCGAATCATGTGACAGAGAGATGGAGTATCTAGGGAGGTGGGAAATGAGGACATCAGAGAGAGGAAAAGCATGTGGTTTAGGAAGGAAGTGTGGATTAACAGGGAGAAAGTGTGGCTGGGAGGTGGGGAAAGGAGATAAAGCGAATGCAAGAGAGAGAGACAGAAGAGAGGAAGCAAGAGGTAGAGGTGGGGAAACAGGGTAGAGCCAGGTGACAGAGAGATGGAGTATCTAGGGAGGTGGGAAATGAGGACATCAGAGAGAGGAAAAGCATGTGGTTTAGGAAGGAAGTGTGGATTAACAGGGAGAAAGTGTGGCTGGGAGGTGGGGAAAGGAGATAAAGCGAATGCAAGAGAGAGAGACAGAAGAGAGGAAGCAAGAGGTAGAGGTGGGGAAACAGGGTAGAGCCAGGGTAAGATGGGAATGGGGGGGAAGGGAAAGGGGGCGGGGAACAGGAAAACCAAGGGAATACAAGCG
>NW_010405559.1:20573-22596 GCF_000710305.1 Buceros rhinoceros silvestris | reverse complement strand
TTCAGCAGCGGAGGAAGAGGAAAACTGTGTGCCAGTGAGAGCATGCAAGAAGCGGACAGCATAAGAACAAAGTGACACAGAGAGATGGGGTTGTGCAAGAGAAAGAAGCCACACACAAGAGATATATGGAATGCAAGAGGAGGGCAAAGTGCATCCAGGAAAGAAAGAATGTGCATTTAAGACACGGCAAGAACATCGAAGTGAGCAGGAAAGGGCATATGACATAGGGGGAATCACACAGGAAGAGACGGGAAGCTAGCGAAAGTGCAAGGAATGGCAAGTGGGAGAGGGACAGAGAGCAAGAGAGAGGTAGCAAGCTAGAGGAGAAATTAGCAAGGGACTGAAAGCATCAGTGAGAAAGAACATGCATGAGGAGGGAAAGTGTAAGAAAGGTGGGAAAGCATGTGAGAGCAGGTTAGCAAGAGAAGAGACAACATGAGAGAAAAAAGGGAAATGGTAAATCACAAGGGAATGAAAAAGCATGTAAAGGAAGGAAAGCGTGTGAGAAAGAGAGCAAACTGCGTGTCCAAGACAAAAAGCACATGACAGAGATGCAAACTGCATGAAGAGAAGATATGTGTGACAGAGGTAAAGCATATGAAGTAGAGATGGGGAAAATGTGTGAGAAAGAGCAAGGCAGGGGAAGCATGAGGGATGTAAACCATGTAAGTGCAGAAGCACACAACAGAGAGGGGCACAATAGGTGAGAGAGAGGCAAAATGTGACACTGAGTGCAAAAGCGTGCTGAATGAGAAAGTATGTGAGAGGGGAAGTGACAGAGATGAGGGTGGTGGGAGCTGAAGAAAGTGAGAGGGAAGGGTGAGCTGAAGATGACAAAGAAAGATAGTACAGAATGAGAGGAGGAAAGTAAGATGAGGGACAGCAACAGAGATAAAAGGAGAGCAAGAGTAGAATTACAATAGGAGAAGACAGAAAGCATGAGTGAGATGGAAAGGGCAATCAAGGAGGGAAATTGAGAAAGCATGCAAAAAAGGGAGAAAAAAAGCAGAAAGGAAGGGTAGTAAGATACAACATAGGGGGAGTGCAAGAGAATAAAAATAGCAAGCAAGCAAAGGCACACGTGAGAGATAAGAAAAGCATGAGAGGGAGACAAAATTAATGAGAGAGGGTGGCATCAGATACAGATAGGTAAAAGAGAGAGAAGAAAGGCATGAGCGAGAAATAAATCGCATCAGGGGAAGCAAGAGCAAGTGGTAAATCACATTAGAGAGAGGTGAAGTACACCAGAGAGTGCAACAGCATGTCAGAGATGCAAAGCAAATCCACAAGACCAGATAAGTAACTGAGAGAAGCAAAGCATGAGCACAAGAAAGACAAAGCATATGCAAGAGATGAAACAAAACAGACAGGTTACCAAGACGGGGTAAAGCTTGAGAGAGAAGTCTGGGGGAAGGGGGGAGAGCAAGAACATCAGAGAGAGAGGGAAAACATGCCAGAGGCAATCAGAAAACAAGAGAGAGAATGAGGGAAGGATATCAAGGGAAAGAGAGGGCGATACTGAGATAGAAGTATGGCTAACAAGCAGTAGGAAGAGAAACAGTAAGCAACAGAAGTAAGGAAAGCATGAGCCAAAGACTGCAACCATGAGCAAGAAGGAAAATACACACAAGAAAGCAGAAAAATGTATCAGAGATGGAGAAGCACAAAGAGAGGCAAAGTGTGTGAGAGAGGGACAGAGGACATGAGAAACAATGTGAGAGGCAACAATCTCAAAGCAAAAGGGGAAGCACGTGAAAGAGGAAGTGAGAAAAGCAAGTGTTTGAGACAGAGCAGAAGCAAGAAGGGTGACAGGAGACAGAGCGGGGAGATGGGAACATGGAAGGGGGGACAGAGAAAAGGGAAAGGAAAGGAAGGGAAGAGGAAGAAAAGATTCAGAGGGAAAGTGAGGGAGGAGGCTAGTAAGAGAGACAGCACAAAAGGGGATGAAAAACACAAGAGACAAAGCGTGAGGGAAATAACAAGCAGGAGACAAAAGGATTGTGCAAGAGGTAAAGCACTAGAG
>NW_010405559.1:19988-20397 GCF_000710305.1 Buceros rhinoceros silvestris | reverse complement strand
AGTACAAGAGAAAGCAGAAACATGCAAGACATACAGGGAAAGGGATCCAAGAGAAAAGAAAGCAGGAAACAGAGAGTGTATGCAAGAGAGGAAAAATTATGGAGAGGGAAAGTATGTCAGAGAAAGGGAGAGCAAATGAGGGTATAGTGAGAAAGAGAGGTGAAAACAAAAGTGATAGAGAGGGAAAACAGAAAAGTAAATTGAGGAGGAGAGAGAGATAGCTGTAGAGGAGGGAGGAAGACTAAGAGAGTGAAAGGCAGGAAGCACAACAGACAGCAAGGGTTAGCAAGGGCTAGCACAAGAAATGGAGGGAAATCTCAAAGTACAGGAAACATCAACAATAGGAAAACTGCAAGCAGGAGAGATGAAAATTGTGCAGTGGGGAGAAAGCATGCAAGAAGAGGAAAGA
>NW_010405559.1:19515-19832 GCF_000710305.1 Buceros rhinoceros silvestris | reverse complement strand
TGACAGAAAAGGGGAAAGCAAAGGACAGGGAAATACAAGAGAAAATATAAACATGAGAGTAAAAGCACGCAAGAGATACAAAGAAAGTATGAGAGTCGAAGCATGTGTGAGAGTGTTCATACATCAAAGAGCGTCAGGGATGGTGGGGAGCGTACCGTGTGATAAAGACAGGGATAATGAGCCACAGAGAGGAGAAAGCACGAGAGAAATTGCAAGCATAAAGGAGGAAAAGTGCATGCAAAAAACGTTTCAGAGATGGAAAAGCATGCAAGGGATGGGGAAAACAAAAGACACAGTGGCAAAGCAAAAGAAGAGGG
>NW_010405559.1:15891-19406 GCF_000710305.1 Buceros rhinoceros silvestris | reverse complement strand
GAAAGAGAGGCAGAAAAAGAGGGAAGTGCAAAAGGCAGGAAGGATTAGGGGGAGAGTGTGTCCAAGACAGAAGACAAACAAGGGGCAGAGGAGAACAAAAGTGCATTGGAGAGAGAGGGGGAGAAACACTCCTAAAGAGGCAAAATGAGAGAGCGAGTCAACCCATGTGCAAGGTTAAGTAATACAAAAGAAAAGTGTGTTGGAGAGAGGTAGAGGGTGAGATAGAGAGGAGGGGAAAGCACAAGATCAAGTGAGTGAGCTGGAAAGTGTGCACAGAACAGAGGAGAGAAAGCAGGCAACACAGAGAGAAAGCAAAAGACCGTGAGAGAGAAGAAACGTGCTAGAGGGTGTGTCAGTGTGTGTAAGCTTTCAGGGGAAAGCAAAGGGAGAAGATAAGCACATGCAACTGGGAAAGCTTACCAGAGAGTGGGAAAGCATGTCCAAGAGAAAGGCAATGCACGTCCAAAAGGCAGGGAGAATATGTCTGAGACCAATGGAAAGCTCAGGAGAGGGAAAGTGCATGCAGGAAAGAGAAAATATGGAATAACATGTGAGAAGCAGGCAAAGACAGTCCAAGAGAGAGAAAAGGGGGCAGGGGTGGTAGGCGAGTGAAGATAGAAAAGCAGGCAAAACAAGGTGGATGAAAAGGGCAGGGAGGAGGGGAGAGGGGGAGAAGAAAGATTAGAGGGAGAGGGAAGGCAAGAGAAAAGGGAAACGTGAGCAAGGGATGGCAACAGATAGCAATGAATAGCTCAAGAGTGGGAAGATAAGGTCAATTAAAAGAAAGCCCAAGTGGGAAAGAGCAAGCAAAAGAGGGAACTTGCAAAAGCAGGAATATGTTACAGAAAGAGATAAAACATCTGAGAGAGAAGGAAAATTTGAAGGAGGAGGAGAGAGAGAAACATACGCAGATGGAGACAAAGGGGAGAGGGAGAGGAAAATAAAGAGATAGGAAGACAGGGTGGGGAGGAAAAGTGGGGAACAGAGAAGAAATAGAAAACAGAAAAGAAACATGCAAGAACATGAATGCTGACAAGAATATGAGAGATAAAGAAACCAAGAGAGAGGCAAAGCATGCATGAGAGGAAAAGGAAAGCACATTGCAAAGTGGGAAAGCACGTCTGAGGTAGAGACAGAACTGGAAGGGCAGAGAGGGGGAGTACACAGAAAGCCCAAGACAGGGGAGGAGGCAGAAGCAAAACAGAAGGCACATAAGAGTGAGATTGAGCAGTAATTTCTAAGGGAATAAAGACAGCACATCCAAGAGAAAGAGAAAATCCAAGACAGGTGAATAGCAAGGGGTGGAGAGAGGGATACCAAGAGCAAGAATGAGGGATAGGGAGTAACAGATAACTAGTAAACAATGGAAAGAAAGCACCAGCAAGGAACTGAAAGAATAAGCAGGAGGGAAAGTAGTGCAAGAATTTGTCAGAGATGGAAAAGCACATGAGAGATGGAGGAAGTTAGGGAGGAAGAGCGAAGAAGAATGAACGCACAAGATCAAAAATAATGTGAGAATCAAAAATCCATGTGTGAGAGAGGCAGTCAAAATATGTCTGGAACGGAAGGAAAGCTGGGGGACATGGACACAACTGAGACAGAAAAAGCACACCTGAGGGAGACAGGAAGGTGAGAGACAGAGCAAAATAAACCAAGGAAGCAAAGGAGAGAGGACAGTGAGACCTGGAGACATATAGATATGTCAGTGGGGAGGAGGAAAAAAGAGATGGAGAGTGAGATGGAACGTTCAAGAGAGAGAGGAATGGTTGCGGGTGTGATTGCAAGGGCAGGATAGTGAGAGAGAGAGAGAGAGAGATGTATAGCAAGACAGAGGAATAGCATGAAAGAGAGAGAGGGTAGTGACAGACTAAGAGCTTGAGTGAGACAATGTGAAATAAGAGAGAAAAACTGAGAGATGGAAATACATGAGGGGGCAGGAAATAACGTTAAATGGGAAAGCAAGAAACAATAAGACAGCAAAATGCCTAAACTGACACAATAGCAGCAAAGTGGCACATAAAGCAGCAAAGTGCATATGAGAGTCCAGGGAGAGAGTGGCAAACCATGTGCATGAGAGGCAGGGCTTGCAAGCATGAGAGGTAAAGCATGAGTGCAAGAGACTGAAGATGCAAGGAAGGGAAAGGCAAAGTGTATGCGCATGAGAGAGGCAAAGCACAAATGAAGGAGAGGCAAAGCACATATAAGAGGCAACAGCCACATGAGAAAGACAACATGCACAAGGGAGAAGAAAAATGCGTGCAAGAAGTGGAAGTGCACAAGTGGAGAGAAGTGCATACATGAGGCAAAGTGCATGGAAGGGGCAAGGTGTCAGAATGAGGTACAGAAGCACAAATAAAAAGCACATGAGGGCAGGACAGCACATAAGATAGATGAAATGCAGGAGAGGCAAAACATGCAGGAGAAAATAAGCATCAGCAGCAGGGAAGGGTGTGGGGTAAAGCATAAAAGAGTGAAAATACATGCAACATACATAGAAATACTTGGACTGGAAAAGACCTTTAAGATTGAGTGCAACCGTTCACCCTGTACTGCCACGTCACCATTAAACCATGCCCCAAACACAACATCTATATGTTCTTTAAATACCTTGAGGGATGGTGACTCCACCACCTCCCCAGGCAGCCTGTTCCAATGCTTTACAACCCTTTCAGGAAAGCAATTTTTCCTAATATCCATCCTAAATCTCCCCTGGAACAACTTGAAGCCATTTCCTCTTGTCCTGTCACTTGCTGCTTGGGAGAAGAGGCTGAATCCCACCTCGCCACAGCCTCCTTTCAGGTAGTTGTAAAGAACAGGGAGGTCTCCCCTCAGCCGCCTTTTCTTCAGGCTAAACAACACCAGTTCTCTCAGATGCTCCTCATAAGACTTGCCTTCCAGATCCTTCACCAGCTTTGCTGTTGCCCTTCTCTGGACACGCTCCAGAACCTCAATGTCCTTCTTGTAATGAGGGGCCCAAAACTGGACACCATAATCAAGATGTGGCCTCACCAGTGCTGAGCACAGGGGAAAAACCACTTCCCTCCTCCTGCTGCCCACACCATTGCTGATACAAGCCAGGATGCCATTGGCCTTCTTGGCCACCTGGACACACTGCTGGCTCAGATTCTGCCAGCTGTTGACCAGCACCCCCAGGTCCTTTTCTGCTGGGCAGCACTTTCCAGCCACTCTTCCCCAAGCCTGTAGCATTGCAAAGGGTTGTTGCGGCCCAAATGCAGGATCCAGCACTTGGTCTTATTGAACCTCATACCATTGGCTTTGGCCTATTGATCCAGTCTGTCCAGATCCCTCTGTAGACCCTCCCAAGCAGATCAACACTCCTGCCTGACTTGGTGTCATCTGAAAACTTACTGAAAGTGCACTCAACCCCCTCATCCAGATCTTTGATAAGGACACACAGGAGGGACAGGCAAAATGCATCATAGAGAAAGGCAAAAGGCACAGTGGAATAGGGTGTCAGACTGCGGGAAACACAGGTGTTGAAAGAAAGAGGGACA
>NW_010405559.1:0-15723 GCF_000710305.1 Buceros rhinoceros silvestris | reverse complement strand
AAGAGTGGGGATGCCTCAGAGTGAACAGGAATGTGAGAGGGAGAGAGAAGGGGAAAGGTGCATCAGAGAGAGAGAAGAGGAACAAAGTGAGGTGGGAGAGAGGAGCAAAAGCCTCTGTGTGTGGCAGGAGGCTCAAGATAGCTTGAAAGATAAGAGGCAACGTGCATCCAAGAGATGGGAAATTCCCAGGAGAGGGTAACTGCAAATCTAAGAGGGAGGGAAAGCAGGTCTGAGACAAGCAGAAAGCAGAGTATGATTGTTGGAAGCTCTAAAGAATAAGATGAAAAACTATACAGATAGAAGGGACAGAGAGTGAGTGAGAAGTAGAAAGCACAACTGGGAGACTGCAAGCTTAAGAGAGGGAACATGGACGCAGGAAAGGAAAAAGTCTGTCAGAGACAGGAAAGGACAAAGAGGCTAAGAGACAATGAGGAAAGCAATTGCAAAAGAAAGAAAAGGCATGTGAGAGATGGAAGGTGGGAGAGAGAAGGAGCATCCAGGTAAGAGATTCAGCGTGCAACAGAAAGGGAAAGTGTAAGCAGTTTGAATCTGTTAATATTTGAGAGCATCTGTGTGTGTGAGAGAGAGGTGGAAGAAGTGAGATATGGGAAAGTGGAAAATTTACAGAAGGAAAAGAAAGAAAAAGGAAAAGCAAGAGACAGAATGATGTGCAAGACACAAGAGAGCAGAAGTGCAAAAGAGAGAAGGTAAGCAAGGGAGAGATGAAGCACATTCAAGTGAGAGAATGAAAGCACGTGTGATGAGAACCACACATGAAAAAGTGCACGTGCGAGGACAGTACACAGAAAGAGGGGGAACCATGTGGGGGAGAGTGTGGAAGAGTGAGGGGGAAGTGTGCCAGAGGGAAACACTCAAAGGAGGAGAGGAGCACACAAAAGAGATGGAAGCATGTCAGCTGGGGAAGAGCACAAAGGAGAGGGAAGCAGATGAGAAAGAGGCATACAAGAGAAGGTGGAAGTGCATGAGAGAAGGCAGAAGCATGTATTAGAGGGGGAGAAGCATTTAAGAGAAGGTGGAATACATGCAAGGGGGAAGAAAGTGCACACAAGGCAGGGAGAATGTGTGTGTGAGAGGGAGACAGCACAACAGGCAGAGGGAGAAAGTGTGTGCAAGAGAGGCGAAAAGCTCTATGGGGCAAATGTGAGGGAGGAAGAGTGTGAGGACAAAAGCACGGGGGGAAGCATGAGACAGGGGAAGCATGCTTGCAAAGGGGCAGAAGCACGAGAGGGGTAAATATGCATGGGGGATGAGAGTGCGAGCATGGGGAGGCCCATGAGAGATCATTCAGGCTGCCCCGGTTTGGCTGGGACACCTCAAGCACACCAATAAATATTTACTCTTGTAATTTTATACTTGGCATCCTTGCGTATCAACTCAGTCACAACAGGACAGTTGTGAATTTTTGTGACAAGACACAAAATGCACAAGAGAGAAGGCAACTGTACAAGACAGAGAAGCAAAGCACATGCAAGTGAGAGGTTTTCATGAAAGCACTCTTACAATATCTTGATCACTGGGAAGAAAAGCCAATAAGTATGCAGCCTTCTAAAACTAGGAAACATCCACCAGTTCACACTGATACTTAATGCCTTAAACCAATTAAAACACACATTACAATATGCAAGTCATCTGAAACCTACCATGATGCCTAGCAACAGAGCGGTAATTACACAACACCATAAACATCAATCACATGACAATTTTGTTTGGGTAGGAGCTTGAAAATTGAATTCATCTGGAATGTACTGCATAGTGAGATTATATAATATAGGTCAGACTATACAACAATTTTCCTGGTTCTAAGGATCCCAAAATCCAAAGTTCTACTTCAGATAAGAGCAATACAGCAGTCACTGTAAAAACTAGCCTTTACATGAATCAGGTGCTCTCTAGAATTTATGCAAGTCCCACACAGAATACTTGTTTAAGTTCAGGCATCAGTTTAATCAGTACTCCCTGTCTCAAAAATAGTTTCAAGAGTTGTTGCACAGTTTCCATGGAGACTGAAGCCAAAGAGCTCTTCTTCCTATTTCTGTCTTTGAAAAACCCATCACATTTAAGCTGCCAAGTTTCTTAGGAGAG
Organism: Buceros rhinoceros silvestris; assembly: GCF_000710305.1. NCBI lineage: Eukaryota > Metazoa > Chordata > Aves > Bucerotiformes > Bucerotidae > Buceros > Buceros rhinoceros. The sequence continues at coordinate 13,620 of NW_010405559.1, read as the reverse complement.
CCTGAAGAACTAAAAGAGGCAGTAATATCCATGTTACTGTCTATCACATGCCACTTAATTATTTTAGAAACATATTTACCTTTCCATATGAGGAGAACATTTTATAGTTCCGTGTGTTAGATGGAAGCAAATTCTCTAAGGAGTTCCAACTACACTTGCACAGCAAATGTATTATTTCAAAATCTCCTAATCTTCTATTCCATTTTAGCATACTGGTTGAAGACACATGGGCTACAAGTATCTAAAGCACTTTCACCTCACAAGGAGGCTTTTAAACACTGATTCCCACAACATCTTCCCAGGAAAACTGATACAGAACAAGCTAGGAAAGTGGACAGGGAGGTGGACTGAAAACTGGCTTGGCTGTCGGGCTCACACAGTTGCAGTCAGAGCACAAAGTCTACCTGGAGGCCAGTATCTAGCGATCAACTGCAGGGCTTGACACTGGGGTCAATACTGTTTAACATCTCCATTAATGACCTGGACAAGAGGGCAGAGTGCCACCTCAGCAAGTGTGCACACAATACAGAAGTGGATGGAGCTGCTGATGTAGTAGACGGGTCTGCCATGAGAGCACAGCTACTCAGACACCTCAACAGGCTAGAAAAACGGGTTGACAAGAAAATCAAGAAGTTTAACAAAGGGAGATGCCAAATCCTGCACCTGGGAAAGAATAAACCCATGCACCAGGAGAGGCTTGGGACAAACCATCTGGAAAGACAGATGGTAGAGACTTTGCAGGGAAGGACATCAGTTGTCCACACATGAGCAAACGACAGCTCCCTTAAGCCAACCCAGGGCTGTAGCGGGAAAAGTAGAGGCAGCAGCTTGAGGAAGATCTTTCCTCTCTCCTGAGTAGTGGTGAGATCACATCTGGCCTCCTGGGTCCAGTTCAGGGCTCCTCAGTACAAGACAGACACGGGTGTACTGGAGCAAACCCACTGAAAAGTCACAAAGATGTAGGGACTGGAGCATCTGACATAAAATGTGAGGCTGAGAAAGCTAAGATTGTTTAGCCTTGAGTAACAAAGGCTAAGCATGGATCTCACCAAGTTCATAAATATCTGATGGGCAGAAGTAAACCAGATGTACCCAGACTCTCCTCAGTTGTTCCCAGTGAAAGGATGAAAGGCCGTGGACGCAAACTGAAATACAACAAATTCCACTTAAACATCAGAAAAGTATTTTACTGTGAGGGTTGTCAAACACTGGAATAGGTTGCCCAAGGAGACCTTGAAGCATCCATCTTTGAACAAAACAAGCAACTAGACACGGCCCTGAGGAACCTGCTCTAGCTGACCCTCCTTTGAACAGGAGGGTTGGACTCCAGACTCAAGCATTCTGTGATTTCGTAAGTGCAGAGAGAGAGAAGGGTATGCATGTGTACTTGTCTCTGGAAGTGATGGTCCAGCAGAGCTCAGCTTCTAAGAACTCCAGCAAGAAGCTCTGGTAAGCCAACCCAACTGATGCAGCTATAAATTACACGGGCTCTGCTAAGTGGCTGGAATAAACAAAGATGGTTAGCACTGAAGTCAAGCTTCCTCATCCAGGTCTACTTCCCCAGATGCAACCGCTCTAAAACAGGCTGCTGCAGGATGTTAGAAACTTGGCTGAGAACAGCACTGCTGACAGTTCTGGGCAAATACATTCAACTAAGACTACCAGGCTGAGTCAGAAATCCCAACACATCCTGTGGCAATTTAACAGGACCCACTCAGCATACTCCCAAAAAACCAGGGCGGCTGGATTCTTTTAGACCTTCCTATCTGGAGGAAGCCGGGGAAGAATCCTCATCTTGCACTTGCAACTACATAAAAAAAAGGAAAGGGTTGGAATTTCACTGACCAAGGCTCATTGGTAATAAAAGAGTTAATAAACCATTATAAAGAACACTCTAAAGCATTCAGCAGTTTTTTTTAAAAAGCCCAGTCTCCCATACATTTAAGAAAACACATGAAGCAGCTGAACCTCTGCCTTCTCCAGTTTCAGCTTTTCGCCCCACAGAATAATGACAAAGTCATGAGACAATCATTTGGCCAGCAACAGCAAAACACAAGAGTAAGATAAAAAGTATATAGACGAAGGTCTGAGTACTGTAACATACCAATTTAAATGAGTCCCAGTGGCTACAGATAGTCCAGTCCAGAGTTAAGCACTGTTTTGTAGAGGAAACAACCTTACCAGTTGACTCAAATGAACCTTAAAATGGCTACAGACACAAGCTGCTTGATGGAATCTACTTACATAAGTGATGTGGGTATTACAGGTCACAGCTACCCACTTGAGAGCAGTTTAAACCAGCACTGTACCTGGCAACATTACTAGCTGAGCTTTTAATCTGCAAAAATTTAACCAAGAAAACATCAAAACAAACAAAACTACTACAGAGGCACGTTATTTGAAACAATGCTAAACAATATAGATGCTCAAAGATTTTGTTACAGGAAGTTTTTTATTACTTTGTTAGAAAAGCTTTCAAAAAGCATGCTACATAGTACCATTTTCTCTTCATTGTATGTTAGTGCTCATCACAGTCTGCAATCTAGGGTTTAAAGAACACTAAAACTTCAGCTCTTTAAAAAAGCTTTCCCTCTTCCTCCCCAGACAATGGCTCTGAGGAACTCTACTCCACTGAGCTTAGAGTCCTCCAACCACAAACACCTGCAGTGTAATAATGAAGAACGGCAAGTGCGACTGCTATAAAAAAGTCTGACAAGAACATGGATGTGACCATGAAACTGTCTGGCACTATTTAAAAAACAGGGGTATAAAGGAATTGGGGAAAAGAAGTAGATTCATAAAATGTAAGAAATACCCAGGGTTGTGGGTCACATATTTACTAGCAGAGGCAGGACTTTTTATATGTACATGATAACTCTTCTTTAAAGATAGTTGAAAGAACGGAGAAAACTTGGAGAGCTTGGATACTGGGAAAATGTATTGATGGAGCAAAGCAGTTACTAAACTGAAGAGCATTAGAAGCAGTTAAAACTAAGTTTGGTGTCAAGACACCAGGTAGTAGGGAAATTTGAGAAAGGGGTTTCTGTGGTTATACAAATCCAGAATAATTAGCATATTCCAATTCTACACCTCCTGAAGCAAAAAAATATGAGAATGAACAGAGAAAAGGCTGTGTTTCAGAGGCATTAATGATCAGAAATTAGACAGTATCAATCTATGTAAGACCAAAAATGACTTCAAGGTAGTCAGCCTCAGATTAAGAGGTCCTTCCAGTTTCAAAAACCTTCACTAGTCTAAGCAGCTTGGTCAGCTGGGCATACCAACTCTTCATGCCTTTGATGAACACACACGCCAACACAAGTTCACAGTGTACATATAGCCCAAAACAAACAAGTGAAAGAAGAAGAGAGAAGCCAGAAAACCAAAAGTACTGACAGAATGAGACCAGATGACATTCTGTAGATAAAGGGAAGTTGAAGGTTTACAGAGGATGACAATGCAAAAAGCAAAGAGTTGTGAGAAGCTACTGTCTAAAATCCCACCTGCCAAGCTTGCTGCAACATTTTGTTCCTCATTTAAGGAAAAAAAAGAAAAAAAAAAGAAAAGTAGTCTGTATCAAATGTTATTTCTGTGAAAACATAACAAGTTTTTGCATTTGTGCACTGACACTATACAATACAGAATTTACAACTCCTCTCTTTATTTTAACATGCTGCATCTCTGAGTTTGAATGCCCTGTATGATGAGTTAAATGAAATATTAGAGTCCAGTTGGATTTTCTGTGCACACTCTAAGTTACACAGGCCTTTTCCCACTATGTCTTCTTCAAACACCAAACGCATTAATTCATTTTAACCCATTCATAATACAAGAAACCAAACAGTACAAATTTAGCTACAAATGACTGCAATATCCAGTAACATATAATAAAATAAATTTGGGTTATTTAGAATGTTGTACATCACTATGCCAAACATGATCAGACACTCAAAGAACACCACACTAGTTACGTTTGAATTCTAATCTATTACTTCAAAATTTCTCCTCAGGATTCCTACTTAACAGGTTCCAAGAAGAACATTTTTAAGCAGCACATGCTGTTACAACAAAATTTAATAAAATTTTAAGTAATTTAGAACTGCAAACTAAGAACTCATCAAGAAACAAAATTAGTAAAACACATATACTCCCCATGCAAAACTTCTGCAGAGAAAATTAAACTGGAAGTGTGAGGTGATTCAGACTCATACCAAAAAACCAACATGCATTTTCTCAAGGAATTTTTTCCAAGGAAAAAAAATCATGTGAACAAACTTATTTGTTATACCCTAAAGATGGTATTTATATCTGCTATATATAGAGGAGCATTACTTTATATCAAAACATGATTACCTGCTATCCTCAGAACTCAAGTAGCAGAGCAGGTGAATGGCCCAAAGCAAAGGTCCTGCATATGTTGTAAATGCTGTAAGGAAGATAGCCGGTATCTCCACATAGCTTTCTAGTCCCACAAAACCTGCTGAAACATCCACAGTAGCAATGCCATTTGAATTTCCCTGAAAACAGAAATAAAACTGTAAAGATTCAAATATCTCCTAGAAGACACTTAGAATACATTCGAATAATATTAGTTACTGCACCATTTAAGTACTTACTCTTTAAGCCACTTTATAGGACAGCCATATACTTTAAATCAGAATTTCTATAAAGCAGCTTACCAAACAAGAGCTTCAGTTTAGGATTTACGGACTAATGAAGGCATGAACAACTTGATCTTTTGCTTGTCTTTTCTGCAAATTAACATCCCTGCTGTTTAACAAATTACATCAAAAGTTTAAAGCAACCAGCCACACTTGGTGATTTCAGTCACAGTAACAAAAAAAAACAAAAAAAAAAAAATCATTCTTCATCACATATGGTTCAAACTCAAGATTTTAGGCCTGCTGCCTAAAATTACACTTGGAAATAAATCTTTCTTGCGCTTAGAGAAAACAGGGCTCTAATTTAGAGATCTAGTGGAGCACTACACTGCCCCACAACACAGTTTGCTGAATGTAACTGGATTAAGACAGAGAGGTTTCTGTGGGATTTCCTCAAGAAAATGGACATATTTTGGGCAATCCAGAATCTTATTTTGAGTTAGCAAAGCTATAATTCTAAAGTTCGCTTAAAGTCTGCTTTTAACAGTCTGCTTTAGTAGCTAACAGAACCTTTGCTCTCAGGTAGCAAAAGTGCAGTTTTACAAAGTTCTTTGTTTGAAATTACTTATCAGAACTCTGCAGCTCAGTTATCAAAACTTTAATTAGCAAGGATCCTTGTTTAAAAAACTGCTGAGAAGTGAGAACTCTAAGCCAAGGTCGAATGTCTTATTAACTTTTGCAGGTGTTTTGAACAAGTTTTCTAAGTGAGGTAATCATAGGGGGGCTTTTCGTTAACCTAATACATAATTAATGACAAGTGACGAATCGTAGTGCCTAAAAATGATGTATCCGATTACTAATGAATTAACTTTTTTAACCAGTGACAAATCATAATGTTTAGATATGATGTAATGGTGTTTACTAATGAATTAGCTATGGAATAAAAATAAGAGCTATCTGGGAATAAATGGACACCAGTCGTTATCACATTGATACGTGTGGCTGTATTGTGTCTAAGCCTCCTGCGTCGTTTTGTTTTTTAACAGGTTTCTGCTTCCCAAGTCTGTATATCACAACAGATTGTATTGAAATAGACTGAAAGTCAGCTTGGATAGCCTGGATCAACAATAAAAACAAGAAAGAGACAAATAGAAGGAACACAGAGTGAAGAAAGTATCAAGAGCTGTCCAAGACTTCTATGTTTTACCTAGTTTTCTTCTTCAGTGACTAAGACCGCTAAATAAAAGGGATAATATAAAATTGAAGGAAATATTTTCCACTGAAAATGCCAAAGTATTTTAACACTCAAATAATTAAAGCAGCAAAAGTACCCTGTGATTAAGGCAGAATATTTCATAGCTTAACAGGTCACAGACAGGTTTCCTCAGACTAGTGAGAAAGCTCTCAGATATTCTTACCATACCTGTAAAAGCTGATCGATCAGTTTCTACAGCATTGCTATGCTAACAGCCATCAAACTCTCCTTTCCCCACTACAGAATCCCAGAACAACCCAAATGTAAAGGCTGTCACTGCCAATAGCCTTGCAACCAGTGCCAGCAGAGCATATGAGAAGTGGTGGCTCCAACTTTCCCTCTGACCTTATCTCCTCTCACCATAGTGTCTGCACTCTTCTTAAATCCCAAGTTTCCCCAGCAAGGAAATGCTATCATCAAATACACATCTGGATTGCCCAGGAAATCCAGAGCACACAAGGAAGCACAAAAAATAGTAACTAGGCACCAGGGACAGCAAAAATCCTGTTCCTGAAGCAGCTCTAAAATCTAAGGTAAAAAAAAAAATCCATATTGACAGAACCACTCAGAGCTTGTTATCAGTAGTCACCATCCCCAGGAATCCTACCACGAAGATATCCCCAGAATGTTAGGGGAGCCTGAATGTGCAACAGGTCAGTAAGGTATGGATTTTACCAAGACATCATACAGCAGCAAAATCTTGACATAAGACTTTCTTCCTCATTTTGACCTTCACCATGTAGTATATTACTGTTACTTTGCACCACTGTAATAGATTATTGCTATGCATTTAGTATAATGTTCAGCAAAGACAGGAGCAAAGCAAAGAAAAACTAATGATGAGCAGCTAAAGAAAAAGAGTATCTGTGCACTAGAACTGTAAGATGAGTCTGGAAAAGAAAGCTGTAAAACAAGGCCCCTCCTCAGGTTTTAGAGGTATAGACTGAGGACGGGGCAAGAGCAGAAAGGCCAGGTGCAGCACTTTGAGAGCAGGGCACGGTGCTTCAACAAGCAAAAGTTTGGTAGGAACAGGTAGGGAGAGAACCTGCTCTTTTTCCCCCCCCCAATACCTGTCCACAGCAACAGGACTTTGCCCCACCACACCTACTCATTTTCTCTCCCCTCCTTCTCTGTATGATGAGTGCAGAGTAGAAAAACTGACATACAAGGCAATCCTGCTCATCTCATGAAGACCTGAAAGATCTCTTCACACTGCTCCACCTGCGCATGCACATGGTTGATCCTTGACATCTCAGGGCAACTCCCCATCCCTCTGCATGTGGGAATGAGCATGAATAAATGCAGCACCTAGGAATTCACGTCACTGGTCCTGCACAACAGGGCAAAAAGATGTACTCTCCTCTAGAAGGCAGTCATGGCATAGGAAGGAACCTGGAGGAAGGGACAGTGATTTCCACCTTCTTTCCAACTCCCTGTGGTTACTTTTACACAGGACTCGTTCCACCTATATCTGACTTTGTTTAAAGTGATATAGCTGTAGAACCTGGAGAGCAAGGATGCACACACGTGGATCCACACATTTAAAACTCTACACTTAACATCCCCTGTGTCAAACACCCCACTCTAACCAGGAATCTGCTTAGCCTCATGAATGGTTCCACAGCTACTACTAGAAGAGAGTTGCTGAGCAGTAAGAAGCACTTTTCTTCACATCAGATATCTTCTCCAAGACTAATTCTTACATTTGAATTGAATTAAATTTTCACAGCTTATACTGCTAATATGCCACACAATACATAAATTTGAGACAGCCAGCAGGGCTTCACCAAGGACAAGTCCCACCTGACCAACCTAGTGACCTTCTATGATGGAGTGACTACAGTAGTAGTCACAAAGGACAAGAGAAGAGCTACGGATGTCATCTATCTGGACTTCTGTACGGCCTTTGACACAACATCCTATGGATTTGATTGGTGACTGTTCAGTGGATGAGGAATTGGTTGGAAGGTTGTGTCTAGAGAGTAGTGGTCAGCAGCTCGATGTCCAAATGGAGTTCAGTGACAAGTGGTGTCCCTCAGGGGCCTGTACTGCAACCAGTACTATTTAATATCTTCACCAATGACATAGTGGGATGGAGTGCACCCTCAGCAAGTTTGCAGATGACACCAAGCTGACTGCTGCAGTTGGCACACCTGAGGGACAGGATGTCATCCAGAAGGTCCTGGACAAGCTGGAGAAGTGGGCCCATGTGAACCTCATGAGGTTCAACAAGGCCAACTGCAAAGTCCTGCACATGGGCTAGGGCAATCCTTGTTATCAATACAGGCTGGGGATGATACGACTGAGGGCAGCCCTGCAGAGAAGGACATGGGGGTACTGGTGGATGAAAAGCTGTACATGAGCTAGCAATGTGTACTCACAGCCCAGAAGACCAACCATATCCTGGGCTGCATCAAAAGAAGTGAGGCCAGCAGGTCGAGACAGGTAATTTCCTCTGCTCTACTCTAGTGAGACCTCACCTGGAGTGCTGGGTACAACTCTGGAGTCCTCAGTACAGGAAAGACATGGATGTGTAGGAGTGGGTCTAGAGGAGGGCCACAAAAATGATAACAGGAATGGAAGCCCCATGCTGTAAGGACAAGCTGAGAGAATTGCAGTTGCTCAGCCTGGAGAAGAGAAGGCTCTGGGGGCACCTTATTGTGGCCTTTCAATACTTAAGGAGGACCTATAAGAAAGATGAGGACAATCTGTTTAGCAGGGCCCATTGTAAGAAGACAAGCAATAATGGTTTTAAACTACAAGAGGGGAGATTTAGACTAGGTTTAAGGAAGAAATTTTTTACAATGAGAGTTGTGAAACACTGGAAGAAGCTGCCCAGAGAGGTGGTAGAAGCCCCCTCCCTGGAAACATTCCAGATCAGGTTGGATGGGGCTCTGAGCAACCTGATCTAGCTGAAGACATCCCTGCTCCTTGCAGATGGGTTGAACCAGATGACCTCTAAAGATCCCTTCCAATCCAAAGCATTCAATGATTCTATAAACAACTGAACATTCAGAGTGTCTGCCTTTATTTTAAAGTACCACTCAAATTTTTTAAACAGTGCAATAGCTTATTGTGTTAAGGGGATAAAGTGACAGGAGACAATTGCATAAAAGCATTCCATGGTAATCCCTCAAGATCTAGATCAATAGAGTACAAATATAAGAACACTGGCTAGAGAAACTACCCAGCATATTTGCTTCAGTAAGAGAGGATAATCCCTCCATAGGCAGTAACGAAAACAATCTAAATCCTTCTTCAAAGCTGCAATGTTTTTCTGAAAACTTCTGAGATACAACATCACTCACTGAATATGAACTATTACCTGCAGTACCTCAATGATTCTCACTTAACTGAAAAGTACAGCAGTGCAAGACAAAACTGACATGCTTCTGGCTTGTTTAACAACTGATTTAACACAGCAGACTGTTACCGCACTTCCACTGAGCCCTTCACATAATTCTATGCCTTTCTAACTAACTGGAAATCTATTAACAAGCACAGAATGAGGAATTTACTTTAGTTATTCTAAGCAAATATTTAACTTGAAAAAAACAAAATCACCAGAAAAAGCTGAACAGAAAAATTCTGCTGTCTCCATCCCTGGAGGTTTCACAGTCCTGAGCAAACAGCTGATGCTGCTCTGAGAACAGGGTTGAACTGTGGGCCTTCTGAGGTCCTCTCCAACATAAAATACCATACACTTCTTTGAAATCATGACAACAAAAAGCTATAAACCTCTTTAAAATATCAGTCAGTCCATCTCTTTACCTAAAGGCAAGATGAATTAGATATAAATGATTATGAAAATGTACAATCCTATTCTGTCCTCCACCACTGATAAAAAAAAAATACAGGAAAATATAAACAAGTCTTAAAGGTTCTGAGACTGTATTTTTTTCATCCTCCTCTTCAGATACACTCCTTTAAGGATAGGAATAAAAAAACCCAAAAGATGAATAAACAAATACATGGATTTTTTTTTCATTTATGAGCTTTTATCCAATATTTTATGAAATATTTATAGCAACATAATTTTTTTTTAGGAGCTACTATATTAAGAGAAACAACCAAGATATTTATTTCTATTCTCACCACATGTGAAGAGCAAGTAGTAATGATATAGTATACTTCTGGGAAGTAACTGATGACTTATAAGAGGTGGACAACTCAGAGCTTAGGAGAAAATAATCAATCATTCAAGCTTGTTGAAGAATTCATCAAGAAGTTCTCCAGCCTGCAATAATACCCTGACAAATAATTAGCATTCTGACAAAATGTATTAATTTCACATCAGTTTGACAATATTGGAGTATTTTTAACTTGGCGTTGCTTCATCATATATCATATATCATTCATCCATAAATAAAACAAAGATCCTAATTACTAAAACAAGACTGAAAAACCAAGTGATTTTACCCAACACAGGACTTTACTCAGCCAAGCTCTGAAAACCTAAGAGCATGAAGACTGCACTATCTGCTTGAGCAACCTTTTCCACTGCTTACTATTCACACAATCTTGCCGACGGGCTGGGAAAGCAAGATAATATGTAGTCCTCCCATGTAAGTTACAACTGTTTAATGAATTTGCCTTTTAGATTCACATTGTCCGAGAAGCAGCACAGGCCAGCTGGTTCTCCAAGGTAAGGTGAGCCAGGAACCGAGCATGAAAATAAGGAAGGTGAGAGCAGTAAGTCAGGAGGTCAGGGAATGCTCAGTGACATGTCCAGGTCACTGTATTCACAGACAGTGATCAGGACCAGATACAGCCCAGGGATCACACAGCAAGTCTGTAGTGACAAGACAAGATTAGGCCAGGAAGCTCAGCCAGCGGGTCTAGATCCACATAAAAATCCACATAAAGAAGGTGCTAGACAGGCACAGGCATATCTGCTTACGTATCTGTGACACAGCAAAGACAGTAAAGCATCACACTACACACACTTCCCAAAGAGAAGGAGGGCCAGGCCATTCCTTGTAGCTTTGCCCACAACAGCTCCTTCCAGCAAAGGATATGACCTTGAACTTTCCTAAATTAAACTCCTAAACAAAGAGATACACTCAGGGCCCTGGCACAGATGAAGTCTAGAATGCAAACCCAAGTGTATGCTCAAGGAATTTGGTTTTAGACCATACTTAATTTTTTTCTACTTAAGATCAAAATATTCGCTTCCACATCCAGTCACTTCTTTTTTTCCCCCCCCATTTTCATTAACTACACCAACTGATTAATGAATTATCTGCTCCTATGAACCTTGCTTACTCTGTACACTTAGAATTTTCACAGCTATACTTCCATAAAGTCTTTAAGGACCCTACAATATTTTTTCAAAAGAATACTGCCTCATTCATTAAATATGCTATCCTGAACAAGGCTATTTTTACTCACTATCATATTCAAAAACCCATCACTTATATTCCACACTTAGCAAGACAGAGCAACTTCTTTTGTCATTACATACTGCCTTGCCTACCAAGATTTAATAAAAGCTCAGCAGCATGGGCAAGAAGTCACATTCTCACAATTGCACTAGGACATGTGCAAAAAATAGTTCTCCAAATCCCTCCCTTATTCCAAATGGAAGAGTTTCATCTTTAGTTTATATTTGTCTTCTCCTGCCTCATTTAGCTAGCATAGTTTAAATTTAGTATCCAATCGGATCTACTTCAACAACAAACTTCAGTGGTTTTCAATTTCTGTATTTCAACCATAAACCTGCTATCAATTCTGCATGCTACATTAGATCTTAATGCCTGTCTGGAGATTAAATATCTAGCACCACTGTGAACCCGAACAGTTTAATAGTGGTAGCTCCAGTTAACAAAGAAAGTCAGGGAAGACATTTAAATCTATGCCAGCAGTGCACATTGTGCCTAATAATAGAGTTGCATTTCCTTCACATCTCTCCCTTAGCATTCAAGCACAGATATCACCTGCTCCAGAGGCAGTAAAAATGAACGACTAGCTGGTACTGAGGCAGGCTAAACAGAGGTCAATACTGAAGCTGAGAACTTGATGGGACTTCTCCAGCAGAAACAGCCCAGTTGTACTTCCTTAACATTTATTCAGTGTCTGAGAACAAACGATACATATTCTGTCTGAAATACAACCTCTTCCTAAGTTAGTCAAAATGTAAGACCTCGGTGTTGATGGTCACGGCCAAGAGAACCTCAAATATAGGTAAGAAAAATAACTAATGAAGAAGTGGGTTTTGCAGGTTGTCAGGTTTTAATTTTCCCTGCTAATGCAGATCAGAATGCTACATAATGAGCAAACGGACATACAAAGAGCATGAAATTAAAATACTTCCTGGAAGATGTTTCTTCCATCCTTGGATCTACAGTCCCAGCCAGGAAAACCTATTCTCAGAACAAACTGGGAGAAATTTACCAACTGGAGAGAAAGCACTAATTAGATTTTGAGGGACATTTGTAACCTCTGTAATTTTATGAGCTGCCACTTCACTGTTCTACTTTTCCACACTAATGCTTTGACATCAGATAATTGCTTCCATTTGTGAAAAGCAAAAACAAAAAAAAAGCCCTCTTAGCCTTGTATGATGCAATGTGGTTCTTTTCCATACCTGCAGAAGAGGTTTCTTTCATCAGACAATAAAAGAACAAAGCTAACATCTGAAGAGTGGTATTTTGGTCAAACTCTTACTCCCCATCCTATAAAAGGCATCTAATGTAAATGTATGAACAGCTTTTTTAAAAGAGAACTGAAAACTTGTTCTCTAGAGTCAGGAAGATGGAAGAAAATTCCATTTGTCTTGACTCTTAAAAGCACTTTTACCCTTAGCAGAATTGATTTCTCTACTTTTGAAACATCTCTAATAAGTTTTGAAAATAGAAAAAACAGAGAGATCGAGAAAAGGAGAAAAAAAACAGAGAAAATGGAGAAATAGGCCTCAATCAAAACTGTGCTTTCTAAAATCCCGCCTGTTCTATTACAATTCATTTGTCATTTTATTCTGTCTTGGTCATGCTGAAGAGGCACACACCTTGGTTTTCCAAGTAGATAGCAAAAAAAATTTGCAGAAGATTGTTGGCAAGTTCTTCTGAAATTGATATTTTTAAGGGCCTTGTGCTAAACAGAGAAAGAATTTGTCAGATTTCTTGCTAAGTTGTTCCTAAATTCAGAAGAAACTTTCCAAAGCCAGACATACAATAGGATACAAAAAGTCAGCTCCTTAACTGGATCAGCTCTATTTTCTATTTTGAACTTAACAATCCCGAGAACTTGCAGGCAGGCAGCTGATGAAGCCAGCTGGAGTTTCATCACTACTGGATCTCACCAATCCTTCATCAACTTGAGTTTAGTATTTAACATCATACAATTTAATTCACTGTCTGTCCTCATCAAAAAATTAAATCCTCTTGAGGTACACATTGGAATCCCCCATCCTCCTGCATCACCTACCAAGTGCACCCACATCCTTGAGCAAAAGAAACCCCACGAATGGATTTGCCTTTGCCCAAGGCAGGACTAACCCAGACTGTGATCCCTTATATTTTCTTCATGTGCACTGCAGAGACTTTATGCCCTTCTACAACGCGTGGAAGTTTTGATAGGGAGGGCCAGCTCAGTCGGCAGATCCTCTATGTTTGTTTTTAACTTGGTGTCTGTGTCCTTGCTGTTGAACCCCCGTCATCTGACAAAACAATCCCCTTCTACAACGCGTGGAAGTTTTGATAGGGAGGGCCAGCTCAGTCGGCAGATCCTCTAGCGTTAACTAACCGGGTGGCTTTTGCTAAGTGT
>NW_010405558.1:57306-61373 GCF_000710305.1 Buceros rhinoceros silvestris | reverse complement strand
CTGCTGGCTGTTCTGTGGGTGCCTCTGTGACGCCTGCCCAAGGCAGCGGGTTGGAACTAGATGATCCCTAAAGTCCTTTCCAGCCCAAACCAGTCTGTGATCCTGTAACGGTGTCCCTGGGGCTCTCTGTAACCTGGCTGACTGCAGTGTTCACGGGCTTTCCATGGGGAGCCCAGAGAGCGCGACAGGACAGCGCTGCTTTGCTGCTCCTCTTTGTGCAGAGCAAAAGGTCTTCTGAGACTTCCTTATTTGTCTTATTCTGAAAAGCATAAATGTAACCGTGGTACCATGGAGTCATCTGCAGGTCGCTCGCAGCCTGAGGAGTCTGCTCCCCAGCTGTCATCTCTGACTTTGCTCCCTCTCCATTGATGAGTTGTTCTTCCTGCCTTTAACGATGATACTGGTGTGACTGATTATATTTCAGTGGTTTCTATCCAGGGTGGAGGGTTCAGGCTTTATCTGAGCAGTGCTTTTGAAAAACTGAGTCTCCAATGTTTACATACATTTAATGCTGAGGAAAGACTAATCTCAGTTCTGTTGAATTCCCTGGACCTCCCCGCATCGCCAGCCTTTACATTAAATGGTATTTGTATGACTGATCCGAAGCTCCCGCTGCTCTTGGATGCTTCCCATCACTGTGCTGCAAGTTCAGTGCCTGGGACATGGAATTAATTTCTGCAGTAACCTGCTGTGATATTGTGGGGGGTGGCGACTTCAGATGGAGAAGGAACTGATCAAGTCTTTAGCTGGGACCTGCCTTTCATGGAAGTGTCCTTTAGAACAACAGACCTACTTCCACCTTTCTGACCTGGAAGAAACACTAGAAATCTCCAGGCTAGATGATGGGAAATGTGTGTGATTCTGCAGATCTAAAATGAATCTGCAGGTCATAAACTGAAAAGCTTCACAAATGTTTCAGCAAGTAATGAGGAAGAAAACGTGAAATGAAATGGCCATCTCCAGAGGTAACTGGCACTTCTTATCCCAAGGGTACCTTGAGCATTATTCGCTTAGCAGCAGTATGTGGAGGGATGTTGTAATCTATTTTTATAGATCTTTTTTGCCAAAAAATTTAGGGGTTCCTGCTTTGTACCATGAGGGAGAACATGGACAATTTATAGCTGAATGGTAAAATAGTGTAAGAGGCTGCATGCTGTGAGGTGTCCAGTTGCACACCGTGAAACTGGGGGGATTTTCAGTGATGGATCACATCAACATGAGATCTCAGGAATTACTTTTGCTTTCAGCAGCACAGCCTGTTCTTGGGGAGGGGGGTGTTCAAAAAGGGAATCCTTGTTTTGATCCAAGCGTTTGGTAAACTTCAGAAGTGAACAAATAGAGATCGCTGGTGGATTTGTGTGTCAAAGATGTGCAAGGAGCTTCTCTTCAGCCTGCACGGGGAAAGGAAAGGTGTAGAGGGGAAAATGTGCTTGTTTTAATGAAGGCAAAACCTCCTTGCTGCAAAGCTGAGCTGTGAATTCAATACAGAAGCAGCTCATGGGTAAGTGCAGCAAATGGGCAACAGGTTGTTTTCTGGCTCCTCTTGAATGGAGGGATGATAATGCCATGGAAGCCGAAATGCACAGAGTAAAGTTACTGCCTGCTGTAAATTACTGCCTTATTTTTCATTTGTGGCTTGGGGGGACAGCGTAGGCAGATGATCGCTGGGTTTATGGTGTTTGGGTAACTCTTTCCAGATTAGGACTGATGCGAATCTCATTAGGCTTGAATCATTTGATTCACTTGATGGCTTTTTTCACTCAGCACTGTAAAAGGTCAGCACTCTTCATTGCCATCACTGTTTATTACTAATTATTGCGGCTTGCTATGCCCCTGGGTCTGCTATTCCAGTCATTCTAATATCCATACTGCTGAGGAACAGGGATTTGGCAAGTGGCAGCACTTACTGCCAGCCCAAACGGGAGAGGGCTGGAGGAGCTGAGGTGTGCACCGCTCCTGCGTACACCACCTGTGTGCAGTTCTGCATGGATGTAGTGACCAAATTATTGGGTTTTTAAGCAAAAACACATGGCCAAATCTTCAGCCTGTGTAGTTTTGCTGAAGGTGATGAAGTGGTACCTCTTCATTCCAGCTGACGTATGGGTTTGCCCCTAGTTGGGGAAGTGTCGGGTGAGTGTAGCTTTGATACATCATCACATTTGACAGTGACTGGTGGCTTCTGGACTTGACCCCTAAGCTCAGAGCAGGAGCAAAGATTAGATCTGTGTCCATTCTATGTGGGTACCTGTTTCCAGCAATGGCCAATGAATAAGGAGTATTTTAATTCCTCATCCTTACAGCAATAAGTTACCACACTGAAGCATGAGATGTGGGTTTTCATTATATTTTAGCATGTGTAAATACATGCTTCATTATTGTCTGCAAAATCTGCTTGCTGCTTTTAGCAGCCAGCTGCTGTGCTTGGCTCCAGCCTGGTGTTGTGAACCACTCCGCATGTCACTTGGCTATCCTGAATATCTCTTACAAGGTGGGACCAAACCTATTTTCCCTCTAAAGTGGCATTAGGGAAGCTGCAGAGAACTGTAAGTTGGCTGTGGTGAGGTAACTGCTCATCCCTGGACAGGTTCATTGCTGGGGATGTGGCATTTGTATTAGCTTCTTATTTAAAAATTTTGGCGTTCACTTCAGTTTGAGATGCTCCTGACTGTCCAAGGGCCCAGTTAGCATGTACTGACAGAGCATTAGTCTTGGTGGAAAGGGTTTAAAATCTGTGAGGATCTTAAAAGGCAGACAGCTCTTGAACTGTCCTCCCCTGGCAGTAAAGCGGTGATTTGAGGTGTGTGAACAATGAGCTGATGGACATAAAACTGTGCCTGATGTTCTGCTGCTATCAAACTCCCCAGCAGTGCTGGGGTCTGACTGCGTTTTGCTCTTCCCAGGTCTCTCGTGACTCCTGCAGACAGAGTATCGTGTCTCTCAGGGTCCTCTCCAAGAGGAGTGTTCTAGAAGTGACGTGGTGGTGTGAAATGGGAGGGACTGGAATTATGGGAAGGTTGATCTTCACAGTGCTCTGCCCTAGGCTGGGAAAAAGGAAATGTTTCTTCTGGGTAGGATGTGGTGGGGATGAAAGCTGAATTGTTGTTGTGTCCTGCTCCATCCATCTCTAACTGTGTTTACCCTCTCCCTTTCCACCCACGGAAGTGTCAGTGTTGCTATTGTTGAGCTGCTTCTGCAGACACGCTGCTTGACACTAAGCGAGAACACGCTTTTGGGGTGTGCCAGCCCTTGTGGGATAGCGGGCTATGTCCTCTTCCACGAGGAAAACCAGGGCAGAGTGAGACTGAGCTCTCTGATCATAGCTGTGAATCAAGGCAGTGGTGGAAAACTCCTCAGTTTTGGTTTAGTTATTGAATTAACTGTTTTTCTGAGCTTCTGAAAAGTTCCAGCCTAATTCCTGCTTCACAGAAGTCACTTATTAATGTTATTTTCCATTGTCTCCCCCAACAAATGAAATCTGGGCATTTATCCTTGCTATGCCTGTAACATAAAGCAGCTATATTTAAAAAACAAGAAGAGAGGAAGGAATGGTGGGAGCAGACAGCAGGAGCTGTTAGATTTAAAGGGTCTGTAAGAATGGTTTGTGCCCACAGATGAAGGTGAAATGTGGCTTTGGCTGAAAGACAATGAGGTAGTTTCACAGGGACTAGATTTTTAAAAAGCATCTTTCCTTCCATGTAAGAGTGAAAATAACCTTCTAAGTACCTTTAAAAAAAACCTGTTGAAAATGTCATTGTTGTGCAAGGCTTGAGTTTATCTTTGGAACAGGACTGCAGATAAATTCTACCCGGGACATCAGGACTGTTCCTATCAGAACCCAGCACATGTCCCACCTGTGGTAAAAGCAGCTTCAAATACAGATAATTCATGGCAGCAGCTGAGAGGGTGCCGGAAGGTGGGTGGCTTGCTGTGTGCTTGTGTGCTGAGACTGAAGGCTGGCCAGGAACCCGCTGGAGGGTAACTGGGCAGAGCACTGGTGGTGCTGGTGAGCTGTGCTGTGCTTTGCAAGACCCTGCTGCACGCACACTAGCTGTTTGTGTGATTCCTGC
>NW_010405558.1:45093-57200 GCF_000710305.1 Buceros rhinoceros silvestris | reverse complement strand
TGACCCTGCGGGGGGCTGCTTTCTTACTTCCAGTTCCCTGGTGTGCTACTCAAGGTATTTCAATAAACTTCAAAGGGTTCTGTAGGTTGTTTGGTACTTTGCTGGCTGGTGGCTCAGCAAAATGGGCATGTGGACTCCTCCAAAGCTGCTCCTTCGGTGCAACCACCACTGGGGAAGTGCTTTGGCTTGCCAGGCAGGTTACTTCAACAGAGAGAACATGGTGAAGCAGGTGAACAGGGGGCACAAAAGATGAAACTTCATCTGAGAAATGTCAGGCATGTGACAAAGGGGAGGGAAAGCTGGAGAGCAGTGTTGTTTCTTGAGCACAGCTAAAAGTGACCTTTACATGTTGGTAGCAGTCCAAAGAAAAGCAAGAGGAAGGCATGAAGGATGTTGTTTAGCTAACTTGAGGTCACAGGGGACAGGAAAAATGATGGAATTGTGCAAAATAAAAGATCCTCCTTATAGGCAAAGGTTAAAAATTGGCTACAGGGGTTTTGTGCTGTAACATTTCACTTAGTCCGATATATTAGAGGTTGTTGCTTGAAGGAGGAAAAGGAGGAACCAAGCACAACACAAGATACCAGCTCCTGAGGAGCCTCTCTTCAGTGAAACATGGGCCTGTGAAATCCTCTGTCACCTTCACATTTCACTCCCCGCCCCGAGTCCTTTCCATTATTGTTTATCACTTCATGTAGGCGATGAAGCCTCTGCCTTGGTGTCCTGCATTAGCTCTCGCCTGCTGTGAGCTAAAGCGTTTCGAGGTGTGAATGTAACATTTCCAGCTAGACTCAATTCCCACCTTCAGCGGGACTCATTCTTAATTATATCCTAAGTGAATTTACAGTGATTTCTGTGGGCTAAGTGTCTTGCCTAGAGTCTATGTACTAATTCTGGCTGAGATAGGCCAAAATGAAGGTTTGGGAGATCTCTTGCTTCCAGGTCTGTGGCAAACCAGTGGGCTCTGCTTTCAACCTTTTGAGTGCTGGGGCTGGTGTGAATGCTTCTGCCCCTGGTTAGCCAGGAAAACCAGAGCACAGCACAGGTAAGGTAAGGCCCTGCCGTATGACGGGGTTACCCAATCCTTGCCTAAAAAAACGCAGTGAAGTATTCATGGCGTGAATACCATGGCGATGGCTGTTTGGGCAGTCATAATTAACATTCAAAGACCCTGGTGCTCCCTGCACAGCCTGTCCTGGTGCAAGCAGAAGGGGCTGGTGACTAGTTTGAGCATCAGGTGTGGGATAAAAAGGCTTGTCTTGTTGACCTAGCTCTTCTGTTGTCGACCACTGCAGAGCCAGGAACTGGAGACACTTGAGGGGACATCATGGCGTCGGCAATTAGTCAGTAAAACGGTCTTTTATTATGCAGAATATTGTTCTCTAGAGAAATAGGTACAAATATTAACAACAACATGGCCCTTGATGATGAAGTATGAGGAGAGGAAATCTGTCCCCTTTCAGGGATCCGGCTGAATGGCTGCAGAGCTGCGACAGTTCATCTGCTGCTCTGAGAAAACATCATGCCAAGGCTGAGACTCCTGTCCTCGGCATCCCGCTCGTGGTGTGGGCTGTCATGGGGGGCACCTGCAGCAGCTCGATGAGCAGGACTGGGCTTGTCTAATGACGTCATCCCAGAGACAGGGTCCTTTACACCCTCTGCTCCGAGCAGTGTGAAGTGCCATGCATGGGGTTATCTTGTTTACCGTACGATGAAGTAAAATATGCTTCTGGATCTGAGAGTAATATTTGCTTAGGGGGAAAAGAAATCATTAGGTTTCTCTTGTAAAGATGAATGTGTAGTTCTGAGGAACCGTGTCTCTGTCCCAGAATAGTCAGCAGCTGCTGTAATAATTCTTCTGAGGTTATGAAGGAAGTGACAGGCTTTCTGGGGTTTGTTTTGGTAGGAGTCCAAAAAAGACTACAATTAGGCTTCAGGCGTCAGATTCATCACCAGGGCTGGAAATGAAGGGAAGCCACTGCAGCCCTGAAGCTTTGTTCCGTGTAATAGCAGGAGAAAGTCTTGCAACTTCCACCATGAGGGGAAAATGAATGCAGAGCTGCACTTGGTTCTGGGCCAGAGAAGCACCCTGGGCTGGTCACCTCTTCTACAGGCACTGCTTTGGAGCAGATGGAAGCACGGTCCTTGATGCTGGGTCACAGAAGTCTCATCCTTCCATGCCGTTTTCATGAAACTGCACAGCAGAAGATCCCTGTTCTTGGAGTGAATCAGGGAGTGAGAAGAGTTATCGCCTCCTTCAAGCTTGTTCTGTCTCTAGGGCTGATGTCCCATGTGCTGGGTTAGTGTTCCCACTCTTCGGATTTCATAGGTGTCCATTGCTGTGGAACAACACACAACTACCTCCCGTACCAGAACAAAATAAATACTTTTTTCAACTGCTAATAGCCTAACTGGAAGAAATGGAGCATAAAATACTGCACAGCAGGTGGCAATGGTGAAATGATAAAAAGGAACAGAAAATAACTGCATAGTTGCCTTAGTTGCTGCTCTCTTTTCCATTTTTTTACTTCCCCAGAAGGGAAAATGATTCACACAGTAATTTGAGATGGATGCTTTGAGCCTTAGCAGTGTCAATTTTCCATGACTGAGGGGACATAGTGCTTAATCTACCTACTCAGTCTGTGTGGGTAACAAGCGTCTCTTATTTTTCTGCTTTAATGAGCTTGTGTAAGTCATACCAGGTTTCCAGACAAGCCTAAATCATGAGAATACTCCCAGCAGCTTTGTTTCCTTAAACTCTCTACTCAAAACCGGAGGGAAAGCAGTAAAGCTGCCAAGCTGTGGATGGACGTGTCTGTGCAGGGACTTTGAATCCCTGCTCTGCACTGGGGAGCGCCTGCGCCCAGCTGGCAGCAGCCAGGGGTAGGGGAGAACCTGGGAGTGCCCTGTATCTTCGTAATTAAGTGAATCCTGCGATCAGTCGTGTCTAATAGCTGGTCTCCTCTGCTGTCCTCTTGGCAGCGGGGGCAGCTCTTGGGCATGTCCTCCCAGGGGCTGGTCACCACGATTTCTCTTTGGGCATCACAGGGAAGCCCAATGAACATCTGGATGTAGCTGAGGAAGGTGAGGTTATTATTCTGACAACTCACCCCTCTAGGATGCAGAACAAACGTTGGGAAGCAAATTGATCCTTGCGTAAATTAATCCCAGCCTATAGGCTCTGGCTGATGTGATTTGGCTTTGACTCTGGATTTTGTGGACCATCCACTTTAGCCAAAACCTGTTGAGATTTCAAATGTGGGTAACTTTGCGTGTGCCTCCTTTAGGATTGCCCTGAAGTCCCAGGTGTTAGTGTCTGTAAGGAAGTTACTAGACAAGAGCAGCTGCTTGTGCTCTCTTGTAATAACCCAAGTTCTGTGTAGTGTCAGGAGTTGTGGACTGACTGATCTTAGTTGAACTTTGGTGTGGCTGCTGGCACTTCTGTACCTGGAAAGCCCCAAGGATAAACAGACTGGGAAGCAAACTGTGTAGTGGATGCAGCTTTCTCTGATAAAAACCTGGAGGAGAGCTGAATTCTTCAATCCCCTCTGCATGTTTCTGTTCCAGGACAAGGCAAACTCTTGCATCTTCTCAGGAATCCATCTGGCACCTCTCATGAGCAATAAAATCAAATCTGAATCAAAGGAAAAAGTAAACATGGAGAAGAACAGCCTGTTCTGATGTTAGGCCAGAGCCAGTCAGAATTCTAGCTGAAACAGGGGTTTGTTAGAATTTGGTCAGTTGACATGAATGTGCTGCGAGAGCATCTCTGTTTTGAAGTCCCTGTTGAAAGCAGCAAGATTTGGGTGGCAGGACCCTGGCCATGGACCAGGTGCGGCATAATAGGCTTGAGTTGTGTAGGGTGGCAGAGAAACCTCTCTGGAAAACACCAGACACAAGATTAGTCGCATAAATATGCTTTGGCACCGTATACATGTGCGTTACGACAATGACAGGGGGATGCGTTGCGTGCTTCACGCACTTTGAGGAGGCTTTTCTGAGCCAAGTGACCATATATGCATTTGTTTGAATCCTTTCAGAGTTTAATATTTGATCATCTCTGACAGTGTTTCACAAGTAAATTGAATTCTTAAGCAGTTTCTTTTGTGGTTTTTTTCCCCAGGAAAAGCATCTAATCTGATACATTCCCCTGAAGATGCAAACTTTGAAATGTATTTTGAGTCTATTGTGGAATTTGTTTAATGACAAATCAGGAGATACTTACAGATGAAAAATAAATACCAAGAATAAGTCATGCATTTTTCATTTGGAGTCTGAGGATGGAGAGCTGAGTAGTCTAAATATTTAAGATAAGCCCTCTGGCACCCAGAAGAGCTCAGTATGGGTGTGTGCGTGCTGGGTGATGGTTGGAGCCTCACGATGCCACAGGGATCTGTGCTGGTTCGTGATTCAGCTTTGAGACAGTCCTGCAAGGATGGAGCTCCTCTGACCCAAGGATGTGCCTTGTTTGGTGTGTGGAGCCGTGGGGGTTGGCCGGGTGTCCCTGTGTCCAGCTGGGATGGGGATGGGAAGAGCCCCATCTGTGTGGTGTAAGTTGTGCTGGGCCCCCAAAGAACCTTCTTCCCCTCCGTAGTAAATAGCACGAGGTAAAGTTCTCACTGCAAAGGTTGTCTTGACTACCCACTGTTGATGCCAAAAATTAAGTGGAAATTTTTTGGGAGGGCATTAGGGTCGAAGTGATCCAAGCCTGTAAACCAAGAGGGTGGAAAAGTAAACCAAGTAATTCCTCTGTAAGACAGAGGAGCATCATGGCTTTCCTGTTTTCATCTTGTCCATATACTCAATTTCTTCTGCTTATGTATGGGAAAGCTTTAATGTGCTTCTTCAAGTTTTGCTGCAGCTGAACTCCCTCAGCTTAACGATCAGAGGTGGGGATGATCCATGTGATCTCAGTGTGGTGAGTCTGTTTTGTCTCTCTCTCTGTTTCCAGATGCAGTTGTTTTTTTTCACCACCCTCCTTTGGTTTTATTGAGTTTGCTTCCTTTGGCCAATAACATTTGGTCTGTTTGAAGAGCCCACAGGTTACCAGACTTTCATTATCCCACTTCACCTCTGACAAGAAGCTTGCCATTTTACAAATTGTTCTTCATCAGCGATAATGTGTCTCTCTGAAATGGAAGCACTTTCCCCTTTGCTTCTTCCCAGAAAGTGTCCAAAACACCTGCAGATGCTGATGGGGTTTAAAAAAAGAAAATCAAATGTTGTCTGGGCCAGGAGGCTGTTCAATTAACTCCTCCTGCTGGGAATTATTAGAGCAGAGGCTGTGCTGTGGGGAGGGATCATTTCTTAGCATCAATGCTAAATGAATTAGGGCTCTGGTAACAGAAGGACTTGGCAGAACATGAGAGGCAACAGAAAAGCACTGGAAGTGTGAATAAATGCCAGGTGGAGCTTGCTTTAGGAGCACCATGATGTTTTGTTGTGAAAAATACATTTAAATGAGAGTCTAAGATGTAGAAGTTACCAAATACATCAGCACTGGCCTTAGCAAAGCCAGCTTACATGTGGTATTAAGAGCAGGTGCTTCTGATGTTTCCTTATTTTTCTGACACTTAGCTCTTCCTTAACATACCCTCTGAACCCTTCCCGTGTACTGCCAGCTCAGCCTGGCCCTGGGTAACGGGCAGGGTGACTTGCTGTGGTGCTTGCATCCTATGGAGGGGCTCAGGGGCACTGGTGAACACCAGAACCTGCTGCGCTGAAGCGCTCACTGGTGTCTTGGTGTTCACTCCAGCAGCCAAACTCTGACACTTGCAATACCAGATGCTTGGAGAACATTAAATTTGGTGGATTGTATTTCAATTTTAATTCCGTGTAATGTTTCTTAGAAGTGTTACTGCAGGCTGAACCCCAAAATCTTCTCTCAGCAAAACCACTAAACACATCAACAAACTTCTGTGTATTGTTTGATTTGAACCTTCAACAAAATTGTGAGTGAATTGTTTATTCAAGTGTAATTGTTTTTTTAAAACAGAACAGTATTTGCCTACTCATTTTTTTAACCAACACTCTACTGGTAAGCCCTCCCGCGAGGCAATGGTGTGTGTGTCTTCACCAGTTTAAACCGAGGGATGTGTCTGGCCCTGTCTGAACTTGGCGTGTAACCAGGCCAGCAGCATTTCACGATTGTCTGCATGGTCCTGATCAGCTCCTTGGAATCAATAACGGCGGTTGCCCTGCGCTTGCTCTTCCTTGACCCCTTGGCTTCAGAAGCCGGGGACTGATGTTGGCAGAGCTGATCATGAGGAGGAGGAGGCTGTATGTTTTCTAGCAATCTCTCTGGTGTGGTGCTGCTGAGGAAGAGGCAGGGTTTGGAGTGATGATGAAAATGCCTTAGAAATGGAAGGAGGTGATGCATTTCCCCATTCCCCTTTCGATCCAGACTTGTTAAACAGCTCCTGACAAAGGCTCAGCTGCTCTGACTTGCTGTTGTGGGAGAGGTTTGGGCAAATTGCTTTAGGGACAGCTCCCAGGTAATTAAAACATGCCTTGCCTCTCGCCCCTCCAGCATGATTTGAGTTTGTACTGGGAGTTACAGGGCAGAAGAACAGGATTTTCTCACAGGAGATTGTTGTGCAGGGAATGGGCACTGTTAAAATGTACGGAGCAGGTAGACTCAGTAAACCCGTGCTGCTGGGGCTGGAGTGGTTATGTGTGGTCAGAGCACAGGGAAACTCGGTCCTGAACCCCTTGGCTGAGGGGAACTGGCAGACACTTGGGCAATTAGCTGGGCACCAGCCATAGTCGCAGCTATTTTAAAAACCAAGTAAAAATACAAGTGTACCAGTGCTTGGCACATGGGCTTTTAGCTAATGAGCATCCCAAGGAGTGGATGCAGCTCTTGGCTGTGCTGCCAGAAAGCAGAGGGGGAATCGCAGCAGCTGGGCTGAGGGACGAGTGTGAGTGAGGGCTGTCTGTCAGCATCCTTGCCAGCGGAACCTGTGGGCTGCGGGTGGGGGCGCGGGCATGCAGGGCGAGTGGTGTGCTGCTGAGCTGGACAGGTTGGCCAAATTCAAGGTGACAGAGACCTTCAGCTTGAGCTGTCTGTCCCTGTACTTTGTCTGCAGCAATCTCTGATTCCTGGGTTGTGTTCTTCTGTTCCAATTCGGGGAGATGATGCTCCTTTCCTCAAAGCTGGGTGCATGCTCATTGCTGGTGAGATGGTGTTTATGGAAGCAGAGCCCTGTCCTGAGGAAAAGCTCCTGGAGAGGGGGGTTACAGCACCTGTGGGCTCCACCAATAAATCCTCACCTGCTGCTGCCTCTGCCAGGGCAGAAGCTTCAACTGTTGGATCTGGTCAGGAGAAACTCCTCTTCTGCTGGTGGAATATGCAGTAGCCCTTAAATCAGCAGTAAACTAACTTTGTGTGTTGTCTTTTAATACTGGAAAATCCCTGGGATCAGGAGATGACCTCATAAGTTTTATAGCTTGGCTTTAGTTTGGATTCAGATGCCTTACTTGGTCAGAATTTGCTCTGAAATTCAAAAGAATTTGCCTGAATAAGGCGCACAGGATGCAGTTTATCATCAGCATGTGCTGTGGGTAATTGTCCTTAGCTCCCTTAGCCACGTAGAGCCTGATAAACAGAGCCAGATGCATCCCAAAGTAAACCAAACAGTGAGATAAATCCGTTCTTTCAGATTTAACTAGGTAGCAAAGCGTGGTGTGTTTCACTAGGTGTCTAAGATGTGGCTGAATAAGGTGTTTGTCTGCTCCAGATGGAGCAGGGGCTATAAATAATGCAGGATGCTGGCTGGGTTTATTCTCCCCAGTGCCTCAGTGGAAGTTACAGGGATTTGAGGAGATGTTTCCTATCTCTGGGTGGAAATACAATGTGTGTGTCCGCAGCTGTGGGTGCGGGGATGGCTCTTTCCATGGGACAGGGGTGGAGGTGTGTGTGATGGGCAGTTGGGCTCCAGCTGGCAGGACCAGACTGTAAATAACAGTTAAATATAGACACCCCCCCATGTATAGACTTGTTGTAAATAATGTACTAAACCTGGTGCTGTCGATTAGCCTAACTGGCATAAAGGTGTGGCTGAGGCTGGGGAGGGGACGTGTGCTCAAGCTGAGATGAGGCTTTAAATGAGAAAGCTGTCTGAGGATCCTGCTTCTGTGTGCAACCAACAGGACAAAGCTGAAAGGAGCCCCAGCCTCTGACGGGCTGCTCAAAAGGGATCCACCTAGCTTTAATTTGAGTAGAGCAGAGTTGTAGTAAAGATTGGAAAACGTTCAGCTGCATCACAAAGCACGAGAGAAACTCTGAGCACTGGGTTTGTGGGCACCAAGGAAAGAACGCTGCTCATCTGTGCTGCTCCCCAGGCTTATCTGCCCGATGCTTGCAGTGCATGTTGAACAGCTCGCTGTGTGGTTTCGCAATGAGAAAGCAGCAGCTTGGGTGATGCCGGGGTGCACCCTGTCTTTAGCTGGCTGCTGGCACTGGGGGGAGGGCAGCTGTACCCGTCCCCACAGGGCATCACACCAAGATCTGCACAGCTAGCTTTGTGTACGGAAGAGCAGACTTAGGCACGCTTTACTTCTGGCCGTGATCCATGTCCGTTAGTACTTCATAGAATGCTTTGGGTTGGGAGGGAACTTCAAAGGTCGCCTAGTCCGTACTTGTTCATTTAAACCATCCCACCAGATTTAATAGGAGCTACTAGACTAAAGCAATGGTCGGAGGGGTTTGGCAAGACGTGCGGTGGTACTGGATGGCTTTGTCTCAGCCTGTGTTATAGCCATAAGGGGCAGTTTATTCTTTTACACTTGAAATTTGTTGAGAAACATGAGATTGGCCCTGCTGTGGAGGGAATAAAGGTATTTAACTGGGTTGTTGCCTTGGTGGAACAAAGACACCAAAGTGACATTTTACATGCAATGGCAGCGTCCCTGTTTTATGTCACCAGTGAGTCCATCAAACCCCGGTAAACTTATGGGAAGCTACTGGCAACTTCAGCTTTTAGCAAAAAGCTTTCCTTGAGGTGGGGAGGACAAGAGTTGCCAGTAAAACAAACTTCTTCAGGCTTTTTCCTTTTGCAAATGACCCCCTCAGTCTCCCCAAACCACGGCGGACTCTTGCTGTGGCTCTGCTGAAGCTGGGGGTGAAGTTTCTGCCGCCTGCAGCGAGGGCAGGTTTCCGCGGTGTGTGGCTGGGTAGTTAAGCTCTCTGTTTTGATCCAAAATGCAAAGTTTCCTCTCTGTGTGTTTCGGGAGGTAAATAGGTTCGTCGAGGGACTCTAATGCCGTGACAGCAATTGCTCGTTTCAAGGCAATGTTGTGCTGTTGTGGGATTATTTCTGTACTGAGAAATGAAAGCAGAGTGCTCTTATCAAAGGTGAGTGGATACAATTCGCCAAGCTACGGAACTCTCATTTTCCCGGAGTTTGATAAATTTTGTCAAAGCATTTCAGATTTCCCGGTAGCTGTTTCTAGAATGGTTTTACTTTGGGCCGTTAGGATGTTCACAACATTAAGGCGTTTTATTAGGTTTCTTTAATTTCCTATCCTTTCAGGCTCCAGCGTAGACAGTCATTAGAGCAGTAAGTCCCATGGGGAGGAAGGTCAGGCGTGATTCAGCGGGCTGGGCAGGTAGGGGTTCCTTGGCCTTACTTTAGGCAGGACCTTAACTACTGTTACTGGTTTTCTAAACTGCCCTTGGGCTGGTTTGGCTGGTCATGGTCTACTTTGCCCTTATTTCTCTATGTCCTTGGTGGGGAAATCAACCTGTTGTCAATACGAGCTTTCCCCAAGAGCTGCTTTGACACCCCATGTCTTTCACAGAACCTTCTCACACCAGTTGTCTTGCATTTGCAGGTGAGCTTGAGCTTAAGCAGCTTGAACCTGCTAGGCTGCTAGAACTCTAAACAGCCTTTAGCTGTGGGACACGTGTACTCCAGACCTGGGTCCCGAGCTTTGGGATTGTGTCTGCGTGTTCCCACCACAGCTTATCCGTCGGCTGTGTTCCCTTGGTTTTGTCTGTAGCTGATGGTAAAGGTCTGGGTGCAGTGTTACCTTTCGAGGCAATGAAATACAGCTTTCATTGCGATGGACTTTTACTGTGTCCGAATTTGGCATTTTATTTGGGGTTTTTGTGATAAGTCTCTCTTGAAAGATGTGACATTTTGTACGGCTACCAAAGCGGAAAATTTCCCCTGCAAATGAGTCTTTCAGAAGTGATTAGAACTGAGTGCTTGGAGTGATCTCCCACTGCTGCTGCTCATCTCTGATGAGGCCGGGGATACTGTGAGCTCGCCTTGTGCCAGTCTGACTGAGGTGACAGCTTTTCAATTTTGGGGATACTTTAATAATGTCCTCAACTTAATTGACAATCTGAGACACACATGAAACTGTTTGCCTGATGATGATGAGATGTCCTGACTGCGAAGCTAATCCCCCGTCACTCTTCTCGCAGCTCTTTCTGCGCTCTGTGGAGATGCGGAATACGGCGCTCTATCTGCAGAGACGGCAGCCTTTAGAGACAGACGGTGACTCTCACACAGATCTGCGCTCGTGTTTCCTTCTGCCAGCGCAGAGACTGTCACCAGCTTCAAAGGGGGGCTGTGGCTAATCATCGTAATCAGACCCCTGGGAGCTAAAGTCACTCTGAAGATTTCCAGATCCACAGAGAGGAAAAAATACAGCTGCCTTTTGCTGAAGCCTGCAGTTCAGCGTTTGATATTCATGACTCTGAATGTTTTTTTGGGGGGAGTGTATCTATTTTTTCTTCTGTCACCTAGCCTATAATAAACATGGGGCAAGCCCCAGCCCTCAGAGTTCCATGCCTGAAAACCAGACCGATGTGTCAATAACTCACCTATACCTGCCCTAATTAACCGGGAGACCCCTTCTCTGCCCAGGTGAGGCTTCCTGTCTTCAGCCTTGTATTTCTTTTTGAACTTGGGTAAGTCACTGAAACATTTCATGCCCTTTGCCTTTCAGCTCAGAGTTGGTCAGTATTTCTTAAGGGCTGTCTGATGGCAAGTGAAACCCTAGTGGGTCTCTACAGTCTGATCCCACCCAGTCTTTCCTCAGCCTCGGTTAAGAACACTCACCTGACT
Organism: Buceros rhinoceros silvestris; assembly: GCF_000710305.1. Classification (NCBI taxonomy): domain Eukaryota; kingdom Metazoa; phylum Chordata; class Aves; order Bucerotiformes; family Bucerotidae; genus Buceros; species Buceros rhinoceros. The sequence continues at coordinate 46,122 of NW_010405558.1, read as the reverse complement.
CCAATGTAAAAGGTGCTCTTCCTTCCCTCCACGGGGATGTGTTGCTGCGTGTTCGGTTGCTTGTTTTGACATTGCCTAGATATCAATTTTTAGAGAATCAAATCAGAACTGAGTGATGATGGGAAGGAGCAAGGAGGCATGTTTGTGCCACATCTTGATTAAAACCCTTTTCTTCCATGCAGTGTAGCAGATGATTTGCCTTCCCGAGCAGGCAGTGGTACAGCCCACAGAATGGAGCTGGTTTCTAGCTGACAAGTGAGAAACACACGCACAGCCAGGACCTCTGTGTGACTCAACAGCCTCACTGCTGAAAACATGTTTTGACAGACAACTTGTCAAATAAGAATTTCATTAAGAGAGCTCTGAATAAATATTATCAAGACATAAGTTACAAAGTGGTCTCTGAAAATACTTGGAAATAATTTCTAGGTGCTCTAAATAAAACTTTAGGATATCTTGGGAGGTTTCACTTCTATAACTATTTGACTGAAATAAGAACTGTAATTTATCCAATTAATGTTCTGGGATGTGATGATAGAACAATGCAGCAGTTTGTGGTATTATGCAGCTCTTGCTGTCCTTGAAACTCAAAAGCGATGCAGGTAGGACCAAGTGCCTAAGGAGAGGAGGGGAAATGCTGGTCCTGAGTTGGGTGAGAAGTGACAGCCTCGAGGCCTCTCTACACACGCTGCTGGGGCCAGTGGGCTTTTCATGCTGGGAATGGTGAGCACTGCTGCCCTGAGTGCCTGTCCCTTTGGTGGCACCCTTTGGTGTCCCCCTTTGTCCCTCCGCACACCTGTGGCCATGTGGTGTGTCCAGCCTGCCATGAGCCCTCCCCGCCTCTGTCTCCCATAAGAGAAATGTGGGTGCTTGTGCTGTTTGTTACAAAGGCTCGTTTGCTTTCAGAGTCACAGACTGGTTTGGGTTGAAGGGATCTTAAAAATCATCTTGTCCCAACCCCCTGCCATGGGCAGGGACACCTTCCACTAGAGCAGGCTGCTCCAGCCCTGTCCAACCTGGGCCCGAGCG
>NW_010405558.1:44432-45026 GCF_000710305.1 Buceros rhinoceros silvestris | reverse complement strand
ACCCAGAGCAGGGTGCTCAGAGCCCCAAGGGCCAACCTGACCTGGGATGGTGCCAGGGATGGGGCTTCTACAGCCTCTCTGGGCACCCTGGGCCAGGGTCCTACCACCCCCACAGGGAAGAACTTCTTCATGTCTAATCTAAATGTCCCCTCTTTTCAGATATGTTTAATGGCACCTGTGTCATCTGTTCTGTGCCTGTGCCTATCCATGTATGGCCACCAGCCGCATCCTTTGATAATGTTTATGGACAGGACTGTGTTATTTTTATATATATTTGTCTACAATTACACGCTCAGTTCATCTAGCGGCACACGGGAGGTTCCTTCCCCAGCAGCTCAGCACAGGCACATTTCCTGCTCTACCGCCTGCTCCTTTCCTCTCCAACCCCCCGACTTTGACACTTTTTTGCAAGCTGGTTTCTCATGTCCTTTCCCTTCTGTACTGGTGGATCATATTGATTTCATGTCATCCGCGCATCTCGTTACTGTTTCTCCCAAGCCATGCCTGCAGGGAGGGAGCTGGGTGAAGGGGACAAGCCTGGAGCCACGAGTGTGCCCTGGGGCCAGCCCTGCAGTGTCATCAGTTAATCTGCAA
>NW_010405558.1:35792-44281 GCF_000710305.1 Buceros rhinoceros silvestris | reverse complement strand
GGTGTGGGGGGGGGGGGGGAAGAGGAAGAAATTTCCTTTTTTGTTAATGTAGGCTCTTTGCTTTGCTGGGTGCATTTCAAAAGGGTGGACAACTGTATATTTACGTTCATTAAATGTGTTGTTCAGTGTTACACAGGTCTGCTATGAAGGAACATAATTTTTTTCATGTCCCTATGACGCTGACCAAAGGGCAGCCCGATGTCTCAGATCATGGGTGGAGTGAGTGTCCCAGCAGCCCCTACCCGTTATGCAGCCACAGGGGCCCCATCCTGGGGCTCATCATGACCGCACATCCCTTGTGACAGAAACCAGTTCCTGCAGGGCCCAGAAGGTGGGTGGTGAACCCCGAAGCTGGGCTTCATTAATGAGATTCCCCCTTGGAAAGGACCCCGAAGTCATTGACCAGCGGCATTGATTGCCTGCGAACAGCAGTCGATGGGTTCTGCTGGCGAGCGTGGATGCTGTCAGATCGTGTCCCTGCGCAGCAGTCACCCGTCCTCGCGACTCGCTGCTTTCTGTGCCAACCCCGCACACCTCTGCAGCTCCCACACGGGCACGGAGGAGCCAAAAGGTTCAGCAAGGGCCGTGGGCAGGTGCTTTCAAAACGTGCAGCCTGGTTAAGACTTCTGCTTGCTGTTTGCCTTGTGTGCCTTCATTTTTTTTAGCTTTATCTCCTTTAACATTGAATTATAACAAACCGTAGCATCATCAGCACTCTCAAATTATTCGATATTGGCATTTTCTCCCCTGGTGTGAGATGAGTGTCACTGTCCTCAGCTCTGCCCTCGCTGGGGCAGGAGCCAGGGGCAACAGCAGCAGCTGGGGCAGGTTTCCTCAGATCAGCCAAGGTTCGGCTGATCCTTGCTGATGGGATGTTAATGATCAAAAACTCTCAAACAGAATAATTTTACTCTCATTTTCTGGTCCTGCTCCTGAGATTTTGTTCCCAGGTGTCTGGGGACGTTAAGGGGCAGAAGGAGGAGGGAGTAAGGAAAGAGAAGGCTCTCTCAGGGCATCTGAAATTCTTTAATAGTTAAAATTACTGAAGAATCTCAGGAAACAGCGAGGGCTGCAGGAACAGCGGTGTTGCCTGACTGTGGAACGGGGGGAGCAGGGCCTGCCCTGGTGTGCCTTTCCAGCAGGGTTTCTGTTCTCTTCAATATTAACTTGAAATATCCTCTGAGGAGCGTCTTTCCAAACAGTGAGCTGTGTCCTTGTGGGAAAGGACTCTGAGGCAGGGACTCTTGCGTTATTTCCTTCTGTTCTCCTTAGAGATAAATGTTAATAGGCTGGAATAATACAGGTTAAGCAGATTATTTTTTAAAATAGTTTCTGATACAGCAGAGGTTTCCCCGAGGCCTCTGTTACATGGAGAAGCAGTATCTCAATGTACAGAGAGAACTACCAGATGTGACCGAGGTCTTCAGATGAAAGCAAGACCCCACCGCACCCCTGCTCTGACTTCTGGGTGGTTGCAATTGCAGCGGGGCTGGGTGGGGGGTACGGGGCCACGGCCCCTGTGCTGGGATGCTGGCACTGGGGGATGCTTTGCATGACAGTGCCTGTCACCTGATATGTCCCCCAGCCCTGGGCCATGTCGATAAACAGCTTCAGGGATGATGATGTGTTGATCTGATGCTGTTGGGAGGAGGCGTGTGGCAACTGGTCAGAGTGGACTTTCCTATCAAGTATGTGAGGCTGGGGTAGGACCAGCTGGTTGGGTGAGGGAGGACCTAGAAGTGCCTTGTTGGGAAGTGGGTCCTGCTGGTGCCTGTGCTGCAGAGGGCTGGCTGGGGTCCTGTGGGGCCACCGGCAGTTGATAAGATGCAATGATGGAGCCGGTTGGAAAGACCGCTGGTGTGTTATGCTGAACCCAGCAGGGATTTAAAGCGTTCTGTGAAACTAAAAATAGTCTGATGAGCGCAGCCTCATCTGAGCACGCTGGTTTGTGCTTTCCTGCTCACCCCATCCAGCTGTTGTGTGCTTGTGTCTGAAGACCACGCGGTGCTGCTTCCAGCCAAGGGGCCAGGAAGCTCCGGGGCTCTTTGCTGACCACACAGATGAAATGTTCTGTTCCTGCCATCCTGCAGGTTCTTCACATCATGCTTGTGCATAGGACCCCTGTCCCACTGCACGATGAAAAATGTCTTCTGCTGTAGAAACAAGTCAGGGTTGCTGCTGCGCCTGCCTTGTGATGGTCGCAATTCCCCGAGCAGCTCTTTCCAGCACGTACCTTGTACGTGTGCTCCTGGCTGGCTTTTTAGGCTTGGAACAGCCGGGCTGCGCACAATCCCAGATCACTCCCCCTTCCCCTCCCATTTACACTTCCTAGAAAGTCTGTAAAAACCCCGAAGGTGTTAAATAGGCAGTTAAATAGCAGCTTGTGACACCAAAAATTCACTCACAGTTATTTTGTACTTCTAACGCAGTGTGGCTCACCCCAAGACGTTTTATTTTTCCTCATAAGTTGTTGTGGCTGTATCTGCCCGGCGCGGAGGAGCACACCTTTCCGCTGCGAGCCCTGCAGCCCCGACACGGGGTAATTAGTGGTTGTCTGCTCTTGCAGCCTGTTTCACGTGGCGCCCAGTATCTTGCTGTTGTGTTGGCTTTGTAAAAAGCTCTTGGCTTTCATTAAAATGATAGAGAGCGATTGTGTGACTACTTGAAATATTTCTGATACTACAAAAATAGATTGTAAAAAGTGTCGTCATTAAAATGACTGCAAGCCCTTTCTTCAACGTAATCTTGGCGATGAAGGTATGTCCCTATCAGATAAAAATAATTCCATTTTGTATGTAACTTTCATCTTTATGTTCTGCAGGTAAGATTTTTGCAAGGGCTCCTGTTTTGCAAACACAACTCCAGTGCTTCCCCCCCAGGAAGGGAGCATCGAGGGCTGCTTGCCATAGAAAACACCAAGTGAAGCTGGAGGAGCTTCCCTGCCCTTGCCCCCGCCCCCGTCGTGTCCGCAGGCAGTCGCTGTGGCCCTGCCGCCCTGGTGACTGGTTGTGTGCGATACGACACAGTGGTGACGGATGGTGCATCAGCCCCGTTTGCTGAGCTTGGACAAGGTTTCTTGCACTGGGCAATGTTTCTACTTTATAAGCAGCATCCTCGATATTGGAAATAAAAGGTTATTTAAATAATAATGTATTGCAGGGGGTTGGAACTGGATAATCTTTGAGGCCCCTTCCAACCCAACCCATTCTGTGGTTTCATGGTGAATAAAAGCAAAGCCTTGCACAGTGTCCTGAAGAGTCCCAGTGAGCTACAGGGGAGGATTTCTTTTCTCCACACCTCTTCAGGGTGTTTTGCTTCCCCCGCAAATGCGGTCACTGTGCTGATGGATGAGCAACCAAGTGATGGGCATGGGTGTGCTTGGAGAGCATGTGGCAGACCTGTGTGCACAGAGCACACCTCCTGTTTGCTGTCCTGTGGTTGGATGCTTAACAGGTGTTAATTAAAGTGAATTGTTTCAAGAAGTAGCTCTGAAAACTACTGTCCATGACCTTTCAGAGCCTTCCTGCAGTCGGGTGTTTGAGCCACCTTAAAGATAATGTTTGGCCAAGGAGTGGGTTTAATGAGTTGTAAGTTATTTCACATCCCTAGGAAAAAACGTCCGCACGCTTTCACGCCTTGTCTAGTTTTGATTTTCTGCAGCATAGCTGATTTGAGTGTCTGCCCCAAGCGAGCCAATGTGCACATCGAATTACCCATGGGTGCTGTGGGCTGGGGATGAGAGACTGTGGGGTGTGGGAGAAGGGCTGGGGCACCCGATTTGGGGCACCCATGTGGAGCGTAAGGGGCTGTTTGTTCCTTTAACCCTGTCACCACGGGGCAAGCAAAGATCCTTTAACCTGGGGATGAAAGAAATGTTAAGAATGTTTTACTGTCAAGACGTTGCTTTAGGAAAAGGAGCCCATTTCGGAGGAATATATTGATTTTTCTTCTCCTCCCTTTTTTTGGGTAGTACTGCTGACAGTGGCTGTTACTGCCTGTGATGAATAGTTCACTTGTTTTGCCAAATAGATGCTTTATCTCTGTTTTAATACTAGCGGTGGTGCTGAGAAACTGCTACGTGTGCACAGCGAAAGCAGCTTTTCCTCCCCAAAATGATAACCTCAGAATTGCAGCGTAAATTCCTGCCTTTTATAAACAGGGACCCTCGGACATAAGCACTATGGCAGCTTTTATCTCTTGGAAATACCATGTTTGGGTTTGGGCGAAGGCAGGGGCTGCTTGAACCTTCCCCACTGCCGGAGGTGGGTGTGAAGGGGGTTCTGGCAGTGCCATGGGGCCCCGCGCCTCCTCGTTGGCCCCGGTGCTGGAGCCGGGCAGTGTGGTGCTGGCCGGGTGGGTGCTGTGCTCACTGTTGGGCTTGGGACCACATCAGCTCCACGTCCCTGTGCTGTGCCAGAAGATACATCTCCCAAAGGTTAGAGGTGGAAGGTGGGATGTGAGGTAGACATTTAAGCTGTTAAAAGCTTGACGTGAAAGGACAGTTACCAGTGGTAGGGATGCCAGGGCTGACAGAGCGTGATCTTGTGCGGAAGATACTCCTGACAGAAGCAATCCGGGTTTTAAAAATCTGGTTTTTACCCAGCCAAAAGTTATGCTCAGAAAAGAGGGCTCTCCCCTAGCGCCTTATTTTGTGCTGTAATAGAGCTGCCTTCTGAACTCTGCTCTTGGTCTCTAAGCATCGCAGCCGAGAGGTTGCAGGTAAGTCGATGGCCTCTGGTTGTGTTGTCCGCAAACACGTGACAGCTCTTGGTCCGTGGTTGACTGCTGGGAGCCTTCCTCCTCCTGCCATCGCCGTTATGGCGTGTTGCCTTCTCTGTGCCTGGTTGCAAGGTGCCGCTGCCTGGAGCGGGAGCTGTGCACGGTTGGAAAAAAAAGTGTTTTAGCCCTGTTACAGCATTTGTCCTTCTGCAAAAGGACCGGCGTGAGCGTGTCCAAGATGCTGACATTAACCCCAGCCCGTTTTGGTAACGGAGTGGGTGTGGGAGCGCTGTGTGTTCCTGGGTACGTACATAGCCAACGGAGCAGGCTCTTTCTCGCTTGCTCCTCTGTCAGCCTGGGAACAGCTGATGAGTGGCTTTATGGGACAGATTTTAGGACTTAGAGTTGCATTATGGAGTTATGTCAGTTGGAATGCTTATTTTTTTAAAAAACTTCATATTCTGGAGCAGAAGATACCTCTTTCTAGACTGCCCGGGGAATCCTCGTCTCTGCTCAGCGTGACCCTTTGCAGTGACAGCAACTGAAATAAGTGCTGGGAAGCTCTGGCATGGCAGAGGATAGAAGAAACACGGCAGAGGACGCGGTGGTGTAGAGTTGGTCCAAACCAAGCGTGCTTTGCTGGGCTTGCAGCTCTGCTTCTATTGGGTTGGCAGCTTGGATGTAGAACAGACTGTAAATACTCCATCAACGCTTCCCGCTGCTGCCAGCCCCGTGGCACTCCTCAAGGTCTCCATGAGCCGTCAGCGCTCTGGATGGCTCAGTATACCTGAGTTCGCCCCGCATGGGCAGTGGGTGCCGAGAGACCCAGGCTGTCCCTCCCCACCTGCCCTCCTGCATGAGAACCCGGTTATTTCCCTCCCCTTGGTGCCGCTTGCCAGATGTGACACCTACAGTTGTGATGGCTGTTTTCTCCTCCAGTGCTGGGCGAGGATGAAAGCCTCAGCTGCTGGGGCTATGTCTGAAGGAAACGTGAATATGGAGAACTGGGATTCTGTCAGGAAGTGCAACGAGCCTTTTCTGAAGAATGTCTTGGGTGTTAGATCAGGCTCCCAAGAACGAGCTGGGTCAGGCGATTCATGCTAGATCATGTTTGAGATGTTCAGCACCAACACATTGCAGAAGGGCTGGGTGTTGACGAATGAGATGCTTGTGCTTGCCTGGCATCTCCCAGAATACCCCGCCGCCCATTTTAGGTGTGCAGCAGCAGCAGCATACCGATCCTCTTACGTTATTTAATGGCGTGGTGAAATTGCTGCTGCTTTCAGGATGTGCTTACTGAGCTCTGGGTATGTCACTCTTACACGTGACCAAACCCCTGAGCCCTTCTGGAAGCAAATCCATGTGGTGAGGTCCCACCATGCAAGGCTGATCTGCTGAATACACCGATAATTATAGAGTCAGTAATTTTCCTCTGTCAAAGTGTGGTACTTCATGTCTTAATCCGCGTATAAATATCTCATTTTGCATTTCTTTGATTTGTTTCACCATTTTGTGACCCAAAATCAAATCTAGATGCAAGTTTGAGAGTTGTAGACTACTTTAAATGTGATTTTTGAGGTAACCCGTTGCCTTGACTCAACTTCCGTAGAAGGGTGTAGATGTCTCGCTCTCGTGATCCATTTTCCTATCTTTTGTAGTCTCCCTAAATGTATTAAATTTGACGTGTCTGTTCCTTCTGACTGAAAAGATTATGTATCCAGAAGAAATATTTTCTTTAATTTAAACACAAGGGGCTCTTAAAGTTTTTGAGCAAGGTATTCATCGTTCCTGGGTGAAAGCCCTCTGGACTTAGTGGTAGAGAAATATGAATTGATTTGCTTAATAAACCAAAATGTGTTCATTTTGTGGGCCTGGTGGTGGCCTTTGAGCAAGTGAACTGGAGCTCCTGGGAGCCTCTGGATGGATGAGCGACACTGCTTAGATGTGAAACTGGAACGCGGTATTTCAGCTGTAGCTGTACAGTTTTGTTTTGATTTGTGCAAAGGTAAATGGCCTGTAGTCAACGGCAGCAACGATGGTTTGAAAGCTGGAATGCTGTGACCCTGGTGGCTCTGTTAGCAAGGGTTGGGTTTGCTGACATGAGCAGCAGAACCACAGCAGACGTTCTTAGATAATTGGCATTGTCTAAAACTAACTCCAAAAGTGTTATAAAAGAGGAATAAAGAAAAAATTTGCAGTGAAACAACCGGAGGAACTGGCTGAGCCTGTAATCTTCTCATTAGATGCTGTTTTATAAACAGTGGGAGCTGGTCTGAGGTCAACGAGATGCTTTGTGGCAGATGGTTCCCCTGCCGCCTCCTCCCTCTTCCAGACCAAAGAACGCCACGCACAGTGCTCATGGAAGTGGGTTCCCCATCCCCCACAAACCCGTGTGATGGAGCCAGTGGCACTAGTGTGTTCACGAAGGGGAGGAAAACTCACTCCATGCCTCTCACTGCAAGTGAGTGGTGTTCTGTGAGATTCGTCCTCTCCCAACCGATATCCAATACGTTATCGCAGAGGATGAGCCTAATGTCTGTGCCTGTTCCTCAGAAACAGTGCAGGGAGCTGGTAAAGGTGGCTGTCCTCTCTGCTCGGCCTGTCTGCTTGTGATGACCTTGTCTCAAAGCCCTTCCTAACAGCCATGTTGAGTGAATGGAGTTTTGTTCCTAATCCCTGGACGCTCCTTAACTTCTGGAGCCAGCTGCTGGGGACAACGTACAAAACCGCAGTGAAGTGAAGAACCAGCACCCAAATGTCCCTTCGTCAGCAACCCCCAGCCCTGATCCAGGCTGCCAAGGCTGCCTGGGAAGAGGGGCAGGGGTAAGAGAGACTGGTGTGCCTGGACCCCCTTGTCCCTAATGCATCCCCCCACCATAAAGGTTTCTTCTGGTCCACCTCAGCTGCCTGGAGAGTCTGTCAACGCCTCTTTGGGCAAATATCCTTCACTGTGTCCTCACTGTCCAATTACTGCGGTCCAAAAAAATTAGCTGAGTTCATGCCAAGTGATTTTGAAGGGCTGAGAGAGTTTTGACTGGAAGCAAATATCCCTGGAAGGACTTGGGATGGAGGCTTCTTGCTTTGAAGGTGACTCAAGAGTCAAACCGACCTTGTATCTGGGTTTAAAAATATATTGGCTGACATTTGACTATTAAAAGGAAAATCGCTGTAGGAGGGGAACAGTTCTTCTGTGTATCAGCTGATTTGAATTATTTCAATTTTTCTCAGCAGAGAAAAATAAAATCAATTTGTAATACAGAAAATAAAACCTGGATCTCTGGTTTTATTCACCTCTAAAGGAAATAAAGCAGTCAGAACAAAATGCTGCTTTACTACAGTGTCTCATTTTGCTTTTTTGCTCCCGAGATGTAATTTATATAGTGACAGAAATAAATATCAGTCTGTAAATGGCTCTCGGTGGTGCAATACCAGCACGTGTTGCAGCTCTGGTAGTGGGCCTGATTCTGTTTCCTCGCTCGGTTAGTTCTGTGGTGCAGTGCTAAGATGTTTTTAGACATATTTCTGAGCAATGTATGCAATAAAGCCGTGACATAAATTAAATCTGGGGAGTGCTGTGAAAGCCTGTGGCTCCGCTGCTGATTCCATTATTCCCATTTCAGCCTCTTATGCTGGACTTCATGGAAAATCTTCTCGAGTCCAATGTGGTCTCTGCTAGCTCTGCTTCAGCCTGGTTTTAGAGTTGGGAGGGAAACGGCTGGACGTAGCGCACGGAGCTCAGCTGAGGGGTTTGTGCTGTGAGAAGTGGGGGT
>NW_010405558.1:19524-35655 GCF_000710305.1 Buceros rhinoceros silvestris | reverse complement strand
GCTGGGTCCTCTGAGGTGGAAGTGAGAGGCGATGGAGGTGGCCTCTGCCCTGATGCTGGCACCTGGGTCACAAAACACATGAACAAGAGAACCACAAAATTGTGTAAAAAGTGACAGGACGAGAGGAACCGGCCTCCAGCTGCCCCAGGGGAGGTTGAGGTTGTCCCTGAGGAGCCGTTTCTGTCCCGCTGGGGTTGTGCAGGCGTGTCGCAGGCTGCCCAGGGCAGTGGTGGAGTCCCCATCCCTGGAGGGGTTTCCCAGCCGTGTGGAGGTGCTGCTGCGGGACAGGGGGCAGGGGGGACTCGAGGTGATCAAAGGTCTCTTCCAACCCAAATGATTCTGTGAAAAGAAACCTGTTGTAACCTGTGTGTGAACTTCTAAGCCTTAGCACTGTAATTTGTCCGGCTTTTCCTGTGGATCTGCATGGTGGCATCAAAGAACTGAGGATCTGCTCAAGGACGTTCAGAGTTGCAGGTTTCAAAACCCGGTGAATTGTGAGGAAAGCCCCACTGCAGGCGGTGCTGCGCGCCTGCTGCCCTTGGGTGTCTGTTTGTCTTTGGCAGAGATCAGTTCAGTAGAGCTGGTTTTTCTAGTTAGCATTTTAGCCACCTTCCTCTCTACCCTCTGTGACTTAAGTGACATTTTTTGAGGATTTTATTTTTACACCTGGGAATGTTGCCAGATCTGAGCAGTTTCTTTTGTGGGCAGGTGCTTCACCCGGTCCATGTGTTCGTTCAGTCTCATGCTGATTATTGCAGGTTCCTAATTTTTCCCTGGATTATGTGTTTAGAGAAAAACAAGTGTGGAGGGAGAAAGACCTGAAATACGTTTTGAAACACAACCTCATTCTTGCTCCACACAGGTGCAGACTAATGTATGGTGTCATGGTTCTCATTTTAGTCTTGGTTTACTGCACTTTCTCCTCTTAAAGCCAGGATGGGCCTTATCTCTTAAATCTTATTTCTGCAGTGCCTTGGGATGTGAGACAGGAAAAGTATTTTACAGAGTTTATTGTATTTTATTATTGCATTGTAAGCGACCCAAGGCTACGGAGTTGACTAACCCTCTGTCCAATGAGGCAATGAATAATAGACAGGCGTAGGAGCTGCGTAAATCCCTTTCCACCTTCCCTGTGTGAAGCTCTGTTATTGGGTTATAAAGAAGAAGGATGGAGGGGAGAGGGGGGATTGACACCCACATGCTGGCCCCCTGACCCTCCACTGCTCCAGGCCCCCCGAACCCGGGTACAGTTTAGGGGTTGGTTTTGCCCTGTTGCATCCTTTCAGCTTGGCATCGACCGTGGAAAGGGAATTAAAGGTTCCTCCTGGAAGAGCCTCCAGGCTGCCAGGAGCTGGGAGTGAAGGAAGACGGGCTTTGGACAAATTTCTCCTCCTCAGGGAAATGACAGTTGGGAGGGTGGATGGTGATTGCCTGCAGGGAGTGGAGAGAGGCTCTTTCTTTTTCCTGGTCCTTGATTTTCCTGTTCACAAACCCAGAGAAAGAAAGAAAACCACATTTTCCATGTGCTGGATGTGCAGCTGGGTGGGAAGGGCCCAGTGCTGCCAGGGCAAGTGTGAACCAAAGAAGGGTCAGAGAGTCCCCTCGGCCAGTCTGCTGATGATACAGAACTGGGGGCAATGGTTGACGCACCGTCCGGCTGCGCTGCCATCAGTGAGATCTGGACAGGCTGGAGAGTTGGGCAGGGAGGAACCAAATGAAGTTCAGCAAGGTCACATGTAGGGTCCTGCTCCTGGGAAGGAACAACTCCTGCACCAGGACAGGTCAGGAGTGCCCTCCTGTGAAGCAGCTCTGGGGAGAAAGACCTGCGAGTCCTTGTGGGCAACAGGTTGACCTTGAGTCAGCAACAGACCCTCATGGCCAAGAAGGCCAATGGTCTCCTGGGTTGCATTAAGAACAACGTGCCCAGCAGGTCGAGGGAGTTCTCCTCCCCCTCTGATCTGCCACGGTGAGGCCAACATCCTGGGTTGCATTAAGAACAACGTGCCCAGCAGGTCGAGGGAGTTCTCCTCCCCCTCTGCTCTGCCCCGGTGAGGCCACATCTGGAGTCCTGTGTCCGGTTTTGGGCTCCTCAGTTCAAGAGAGACATTGAACTACTGGAGAAAGTCCAGCAGAGGGGACTGGGGCATCTCTGTGCCGAGGAAAGGCTGAGAGCCCTGGGGCTGTTCCGCTGGAGCAGAGCAGCCTGAGAGGGGACCTCATCAGTGTGATCAACAGCTAAAGGGGGTCAGGAGGAGGGGCCAGACTCTGCCCAGTGGTGCCCAGTGACAGGACAAGGGGCACAAACTGGAACACGAGGAGAAACTTCTTTCCTGCAAGGGTGGCAGGCTGGGTGATCTCTAGAGGTCCCCTCCACCCCCCGCCTTTCTGTGCTGCTGTAAGAGGGCCGTGGCAAGGAGTGCTTGCAAAGCGGGGGACATCGCGCTGGGCGGGCTGGTGCGGAGATCCCGCGGGGGGGTGGGGGTACGTGTCTTGCTGCCGTTGCGGAGGCTGCACAGCTCTGCTGTGTGCGGTTTGGAGCACGTCGCCATGTTCCGACCTGCTGATAGTTGTTCCTGCAGGGGTGAAGGTCACCCTCAGTGCGGTAATCATCTTTTAACAAAAAATATGTTGGCCAAATATAATGCACTTCGATGAATAGCATTAGCAACTGTGCTTCGTGCTTTGCTGTTGGGCACTAACTTCCTCGTGTAGAATTGCATTCAATTTCCTCATGGAAATTTGGCTCCCGTTGACCGGAGAATGTTGGTTTAGTCATGGAGTTAAATAGAAATTAATCAAAAATAGAATTGAAGCTATTCCATTTATTTCAACAAATACTGCCTTGATTTAGAGAATTTTAAAAAAGGGTATTGGAAGCCTTATCATATTGACAAATTTTGGCCGAATAAATAGTAGCAATTAGTTCTTAAGGGCAGAGAATATGAACAGTGTGAGTCTAAACTCAGATGTTTATTTTCTAAACAAAATACATTCAGATGAAATAAAACAGATTTAAAAACTAATCTGTCCAGGGATAAAACCAGTTTTTACCCTGGTCTGCCTCTTCCTCCTCCTAAACTGAAATGCAAATTATTCACCAAGTCCGGCAGCCCCATCCATACTTCTGTGCTTAACTCAAATGATATTTTTACCTCCCATCTCTCGGTGTTATTGTTGTTCCCGTTTTGCAGAGGCGGCTGATGTTATTTCCTGTGCTGTTGTACGAGTGGAAACAGAGGCAGGGACCTTGCTGGCAATAACACCGGTGTTTTCTGCCTGCCTTTGGCAGCTGTTACTGGGGAGGCGGCGCCCGGCGTGGCCCGGTGACCCGCTCTTGGTTTGGTGTGTCAGTGCTGGGTTGGGTGTCTGATTCACGCCTGCTCAGCTAATTGTTGTGACTATTTAAGTCTTCGAAATAAAGTCCCTTGGCTTGCAGTGAGACTAGAATGGGAACTGGTAGAGTCATCTGACTATTTCTCAAGAGCTTAATGAAGTATGGTAAAAATTTGGCCTGATAATAAGACTAAATTATGCCTTCGCTGCAGCACTGAGAGAGAGCTGGGCTTAAAATAGTGTCATTTGTTTTCTCCCGCTTGCTCCTTTCATGAGCTGCTAAACTGCTGCTTAGTGGCCCAAATTATTTCCATTAAAGAAATATTCAGTTAACTTTATGTGACTATTTTCCTTCAGGCAAAACTCAGGTGAGATGAGGAGATACTGGTGTATAGAAGGGGGCTTTGAGCGATTCCCTGTGGGAGTGATGGGAAGTGGAAACGCAGCGGTAGAAATGGTGTCAGCGTTTGGGAGGGAGTGTAATTCAGCACGACGCCGTGAGTGACACAAACCTTTACGTCTCTCCGCGAGGCCTTGGTAACCCTCTGTGAGGTGCTCCAGCTCTAGGACACCTCGTGGTCCTGCCGGGGCAGGTGCTGGGGGAGTTACTGCAGCGACCATTCGCCAGGAGCCTCGTAATGTTATGGGAGTGACTTTCCAGAGCTTAAAATGAATGAAATCATTTTCAGAAGAAACGGAGCTATCTGAACTCAGCACTGAGAATCGAATTTGTGGTCTTCAACTTCACAAATAAAGGATGCTTTCAGCCAATCAACCAAAGGGGTGTTAGATTCTATTAATTGGTTAGACTCTATTTTGGCTTCGCAGTCTCCCGATGGATTTTTCAGTGTTGTTGCTATGCTCAACTCCTCACCAACAAAACCCCAACCGAACCAAATAAAAACCAAACCACAACGGAAACAACCCCAACCCCCCGTATCCCACAGCGTGGAAACTTACTGGCTGTGCAGAGACCTCTGCCAAACTGCAGCAACAACCGAGTCAAGGTTAAAGCCTCGCGGTTATTTATGGAGAGACCTGCTGAAGCCAAGAGCAACCACCTCTGAAGGCTTTGGGGTGTTTTATGTCACGTAAACAGGTTGTTCCTGCTTGCTCCTCGGTCAGTGTTCTTCCCAGCGCCTCTGTTCGGAGCTCATGGCCCTGTGCTGGCTCCACAGAGGACAACGTGTAACTGCTGGGTGTGAGCACTCGTCCTGCTGCAGCCCGTGCCGGGGCCCTGCAGCGGCTGGCCCCAGGGCTTTCACACCCGCCTTTCAGAGGTTTTACGCGATTCCACCCTGCACCGGCTGTTTTGCGGAGGCTCGTCTCTATTCATAAAGCTGTCTGTGAAACGGAGTTCTGTCCTGGAGCGCCGCGGTTTGCCGCGGGAGCTCCAGCTCCATCACTGAGGAGGGCTGTCAGTTGTCTTGAGCGATGAGCGTAGCTGCCTCCACCAGCTCCTGCACCAAAGCGGGGCTGGGACCGTTCCTGCCGAGCTCACCTCTGCCTTCGCGCTGGCTGTGGCTCCAGGCATGGATTTGTCACTCTTCCCATGCTTTCACCTGGGGAAAAAACCCCACTTCTCTGCTCCAGCAGCCACTTCTAATTTTAATTTGGTCGAGCATAAGCATGATAAAGAATTCTGTTTTCACGCAGGGGGGTTCTGCATAGCTGTTGAATTTTTCCCCACAAGAAACAGTCTGAGCAGGATGTTGTTTAAAATTATCTGTTAAAAATTATCTCCATAGGAAAATCTAACGATGACTTCTCGCAGCCTGCTCTCTCTAGTCGCTTTACTCAACAGTCTCCAGAAGCAGCTGTGCTGTCCTTGATCTATTTGTCAAATTAATCAGTGTTTAGATCCAATTTACCGAGGGGGAGGGTGTGACTTTGCCAGGGTGTGACAGAAAGTCCATGAGGATTTTATCAGCGGAGGGTAAGGAGAGCGGTAGCATCTTCACATCTCCACAGCAGGAGTTTGAACACACAAAGAGCAAACGCCATAAAGGGGGGAGGTGGGAGGTCTGTGACCTCAGGACCTAGGCATTAATTTTTTTCCAAACAAAAATAACATTTTTGTGGTTTATGATTTAAGCCATTTCTGCGGCACTTCTCGGGCAAAGCCAAACTGGGGAATTTGAGCTCCAGGTGTTGCCCTATTAGTCCCCATGTGGTGGAACGTCCCGTTTTGTTAATAGTGTCACATGAAAGAGGAATGAGTCTGTTCCTTCTAATCACATCTTGTTTTGCTTAGTTTTGTCAAATTAGGTTCTTAAATCTGCAGATTTATGAACAGAAGTTTTGAAGTCAGGTTAACCCTTGTTAGCAAACCATCCTGGTTGCTGGTGGGTTGGTCTCTGCTGATTAAAACCCGCTGCCTGCGGGTGTTCCTGTGACCCAGCACCCAGCATCTCGCTCGGCTCTTGAAAACCTCCGTCTGCGCCGCCCGGGCCTGTTGCTGCTGCGGTCCTGGTGTAGGGGTGAAAATAAATGAATACGAATTTAAATTTGTACCGAGATGCTGGCTGCCGCTGCTCTTGCGCAACGTAGGGCCCTGACATTTAACTGAAAGCCGGGAGAGTTGTCAAGGTGCTGCACTAAGGGAACAGCGGGCTTGAGTACCACCAGTGCGGATGGCGAGCTTGCTGCGCGTAGACTTCGGGGTGTTATTTTCTCCTTATTGTCTGTTGAGAGCGAGCAAAGACCTTGGGAGGCTGCTGGTGGCGTTCTGCATCCCTTTGAAAACAAACCTCTGGCAGTGCCGGTGAAATCTCTCTTGGGAACTGGCTGCTTTTTCTGTGGGAGGCAAAAATTACTGAATTCAGAGGGTTTTGGTTGGTTGGTTGTTTTTTTGTGAAGCTGCAGTCTTTTCAACATGCCGAGTTTGCTATTGGTTTTATTTGCAGCTCTTTGTTGAAGAGTTGGACTTCCACATTTCAAACCTGTCGAGATGTGAGTTCATCATGGAATAAAGAGTGCAGGAGCATCAGGTGCCTGAGCCCCGCTGGTAACACAAGGGGAGAAGGACTGAAAAGCTTGGACAGCTCTGTTCTGCTTTTCACTGCAGGGCTGATGGCCTTTAATAATGGAGCCTGTACAGCAGAGCTGCAGCTGCCAGAGCCAGGGGGCTTATTTTTTAAAAGCTCTCAGGTAGCCTCCTGTGGCCTCTGATCCACTAGCCAGGATCTTGCTCCTGCATGTCTTTAAAACGCTCCATCAGCCCGTTCAGGGCTCGCACCTGGGGCCAGGAATGCTTTGCTTCCCCTGGCTGCCCTGTTCAGGGGGACAAGAGGCGCCCAAATGCCCCGCCAGCACTCAGCACTGGTAACAGCCGTGAGGTTGGCCGGTCCCTGTTCGAGAAGGACCATTTCCCACCCCAGCACAGGTGATTTTCGAACCCTCGGTTATCCTTTACAGAAGGAATATAGCCTGGGCACTACTTGGAGACACGCTGGCAGATGTGTGGAGGTACTGAAGTTCTAGCTTAGATGAGGCTATATCTAAGTTTTAACATTGTCATCTTCCGGCTTTCCCTTCAGGGTGCTGGAGTAGCTGTGAAATCCTTACTGAGCTTCAGTATTTTCTTCCAAAGGAACAAGGAGAAAGTCAGGGGCGGGGAGCTGGGCATGAGACATGCAGGGCGGTGGCAGTCTGCCTGCAAAATGCAGCTGCACCCAGGCACACCGGACCTGACACCCGAACGCCTGGCAATCTGAAGGTGAAGAAGGTGGTTCTTTTCTTGCTGGGAATGTCTGGGGATTGAAATATGAGTGGGAAGGGAATGTGGGGCAGAGCTGAGGCCACCCAGTAACTAGGGGACATAAGTTACCGGGTAGAGGAACCTGAAATGAGACTTCATGGGAGAATGATAAAGGCGATTTCAAGTAATCTGACTGCTTGAATAAAAAACTAGGGTCTTATCAATCACGTTTACAGTAATTTGCTTGCCCCATCCAAATTCTGGGGGCAGCTCAGGAACAGGCTGGTGAATCAAGTCCTGATGGAGCTCAGAAGCTGCAGGCCCATGAGCTGTGGCCTCGGTGGTGCAGGGAGGTTTGGTGCCCAGGCGAGGGGGGCTCAGGTTTTGGTAGCTGGGCTTTTCAAAGAGACATCAGCAACTGTGCAAAGCATCCAAGTGAAGCAAGGGTGTTCCACAGCGACCGGGCATCACCGAAGAGTGCCCTGGAAAAAATAATTGCCCTACAGCAATATTGAAACCCTAATGGATTTTTTTCCTGTGCAACTCCAAGGCAGGCGAGAGAGAAAAATCAGCGTATTCCACCGGGCACAAAGTCGTGTCGTATTTCTCCCACGAGCATCCGTTGTAGTGAGCCATGGTTATATAAAACACCTCCGTGCCAAAGCAAGGTCTCTGTTTCTTCTCTGCTCAGCTCGGTGTGTAAAAGGTGGAGGAAACGCCGTCACATCCGACGGTTACATAAATTCAGGTTCTCTCCCTCTCTAAAATCAATTGTCCTGGGAAGCAGCACTACAGGCGGACACATGGAAGCACTTTGTCACAAGCAATTACACCACGCTACAGTAAATTGCCATACGATCTGTTACGTGACGGGGCACTCGGTCTGGGCAAGGCTTTTCCTCAAATCCGCCTGCTTCGTTACACATGAGCAGAAATGGGAATCGCAAGATTCTAAGATTCTAAGGCTTCTCCAAATAAACAGTATTTTCAATAGGAAACCCAACCCAAAACAGTAAAGGAAATCTTAATCTGTTGAAAAGACTGTTCTGTCTTGAAATAGGAGAAATGGTTCTTTCAGTAGCGCCCTCTCACTGCAGGGCCGCCTTGTAGCACAGGGCACCAGCCTGGATTAACCTGGTACTGCCCTACAGCACAATATGTTGGCCAGCCCTGGCAGCGGCTGGGAGAGAAGGGAGAAACGTGCCCTTATACGGCGCGGGGGAACTAGAAAAACAGCATTAAACCAGCACACACTGGTTTGGATGGAAGGGACCTTAAAGTCCCAACCCCCTGCCGTGGGCAGGGACACCTTCCACTAGAGCAGGCTGCTCCAAGCCCCGTCCAGCCTGGCCCTGAGCGCTGCCGGGGATGGGGCACACACAGCCTCTCTGGGCACCCTGGCCCAGGGTCTCACCAGTCACTCGCACCCAGACGTGGTTTCAAAAGCTCATAAACGCTGTTTGGTTTCAAAGGAGGACGTGTTGGTGCTGCTGCTTTAGACAGGAGGAAGAGCAAGAGAAGCAAAGCTGGGGGTGAGGGACCACGTGTGAGAGGCTCTGTCTTTTCAGGGTCTGTTTTGTGCAGTGTGGTTGCTGGGGGAGGTGTCGGTGGGGGGGATGGAGCGGGAGCGCGCACAGGTGTTGGGGGTGCTGTCGGGGAGCCCTCTCCCACGTTGCCCATCCTCCTGCCCGTGGTGCCAGCTGCTCCTCTCCACGTTGTGCCTTTCTCCTCTGGGTCTCAGCTCTATTTATTGACTGCCTGGGCTGTGTTTCATGAATTGAATAATCCCATTAAATTGGTATTACAGCCCTGTGTAATAACATTTAATGATGCTATCCAAACCCAAATAACTGCGCATTAAGGGCTTGTTAGTCGAACTGCTTGGAAGTCTTTTAGCTGAATCCACTGACCTCTCCGTGTACATAAACAGGAGGGTTTTAGTACCTGTGGTGTACTCCGCTGGGATGCCTCCCGCAGATTTTATGTAGGTGTAATGACTGTGCAAAGGTTATAGTTTTTAAGCAAGATATTTGTGTTCTTTTTATTACAGCTGGGCATTTTCAGCTGCAAAAAGTAAGCTGAGCTAATAGTTGCCTTCGCAGAACGGAGGGTTTTGCTGGTAGTTTTGCTGCTCTCGAGGGAATGAGTTTTATGGCACTTTAACTTCTTGATTACACGCAATGCTTATCCCATTTTTTCCCCCAGCTGCATGCTAGCTTCTCCAAAACCAGTTGCATTTTGCACATTTCCATGGTGGAGGCGTGCCACAAGCTCCTGGCCAGTGGCAGGCGCGGGGCTGTGCCCTTGTCGTGCAGCCCGTTGCCGCTGGTTCCAGCTACCAGAAAGTTCTGTGGGCTGGGAAGCCTCTGCCTCTCTGCTCTGGGTAGTCAGGCACGGCAACCACCTCTGTTCTCTGTGCTCGTTTGCAAACACTTCGGCCGAGAGAGGTGGAGAACGACGGGGAGGGCTGTTCCCTCTTATCCCCTCTGCTGTTTATAATTGCTTTTCCGGGATGAAGCACGTTATCTGTTAAGAGCTGCACTTCTGGCGAGGTTTATCATCTCTTGTACATTGTGCTTTCCCACTCACCCTTTGCTTTCTTATTACGTTTTTGCATGTCAATAACTTTTGGGGACATAATCCATAACCTGCGGCTCCTTTGTTCATCATTGCCCGTTCTGACCATCTCGACAAGGGTTTAGAAAGCTCAGGAAAAGGCTTGCTCATTTTCACAGCCTTACTTGAGTTTTTAATTCATTTTGGAGGTGTCATTTGAATTCAGTTTCACCTTAGGAACGTACATAATTTCGCAGTGACTTAATTTCTTTGTTCCCTCTGGGTAGCAGAGTAATGCAATTGCTCTTACGGGTCTCCAGCAGCTCCCATCCAGCACTCGGCAGAAAAGCGGGGTCTGGTGGCTCCTCTTCAGGCTGTGGAGCACAAGGAGGGCAGGGTCTGTGTTTATTGAAGAGTCCTTCTGCCCCCTCGGTGCTCTCCCAGCCTCCATAAGGAGCTGGTAGTGTGTCAGCACACACATGGGCTCCCCATAGTTTGGTCGTGGTGGGGGGAAACACCAAATAGCCATCATCTGAGCTGAACTTCACAGCAGCAAAGCACGCCCCCGCAGAGGTGTAGAGGGGACGTGGGGCTTCGGCTGTCCCCTGCTGCAGCCAGCAAACAGTGGGAGCTGTTCCCAGCGTGGCTGCGGGCTGGGCAGCGGGGGAGGCAATGGGGATCGGGTCATGTCTCGGCACTGGTGTCCCCAGTTTTGGCTTAGGACACAGACAGCTCTCAGGTGCAAAACAAGGAAGAACCCAGCTTGGAGGTTATTTTTGATCATTCTTATTTTGGGAAATAATTAATTCCTGTGCTATTGTCTTGAATCTTCATAGCCGCTTGGTTTTGAGAAACACGACAGCGTTACCTCGCTCTTACGAGAGGTCCCCGAGGCAGTAACCATGTTTAATTTAGGACTTAAATTTAGGTTGCTTCTAGCAGCTGCTTTTGTGATCTTTGGAAACATGACCTCGAGGTGATCTGCTCTCCCATGGATCTCGTCCTCAGCACTGTGGCTTCTGCAGAACTCAGTTTCTCAAATGCTGCAAGAAGGCACGTCAAAAACCTGATGACTCTCGTTGCTTCCATGGTTGAGAGGGATGTCAGAATAGCATTAACCTTTTATTCCAACCTGTCCTCGCTTGCCTGTCACCGACTGCAAAGACATACACATGTGTAAGTGCCAATTAATGTGGCTGAGGAGAAAAATGAGTGTGAAAAAATAATGTGGGAGGCCCACAGTGCCTGCTGCTGTCCAAGCCAGCTCCACGCTGTGATGAGCTTTGCTGCTCTGCTCAGTAGTGTCTGGAGGTGGCATCTGAACTATGGGATAACATATCACAGGCATTTACGGAACCTGAAACAGTACCTTTGCATGCAGCGTACAAACAGCCTGATGCTGGGCCAGGAAGGGGTCTGAGATGCCAGCAGATGGGGTTAGAGTCAGAGAATCGCAGAACAGTTTGGGTTGGGAGGGACCTCCAGAGCTCTCCCAGTCCAACCCCTGCAGGGAGCAGGGACATCTGCACCCAGAGCAGGGGGCTCAGAGCCCCAAGGGCCAACCTGACCTGGGATGGGGCCAGCGATGGGGCTGCTCCCATCTCTCGGGGCAGCCTGGGTCTGTTCCTTCTCCAGTTCCTGAGGTGCTTCCTGCTGCCAAGCTTCTTTGGTCTCTTCCAGGAAGCATATAATGAGATGTCACATGCAGG
Organism: Buceros rhinoceros silvestris; assembly: GCF_000710305.1. Lineage (NCBI taxonomy): Eukaryota > Metazoa > Chordata > Aves > Bucerotiformes > Bucerotidae > Buceros > Buceros rhinoceros. The sequence continues at coordinate 24,357 of NW_010405558.1, read as the reverse complement.
TTATTTCTCTTCTCCCACAGAAATACCTCCTTTCCCTGTTTCCCTGGCTATGGAGTACACGCCGCTGTGTGTTCAGCATTTTTCTACTGGCTCCTTACGGGAGTTACGTGGTGGATCCTGCCGGAATAGGGTAAGACCGCAGGAACCATCAGGGAGACGTGATCCTTCCCAAAGGCACCACCACAGCACTCATGCAAAGAAGTGGGTTTCCCCGCATTGTCCGGGGACGCGAAAAGCCAGGGAATCCTGGAAGCTGCCTTGTCGTGACTGACCCAAGCGTACCCAAGCACGTTGCCCCACAAGAGGGTTACTCGAGCTCTCCCTTGTGCCCAAAGACGGCGCACAGAGGCTTCCCCCAGGCGAGGCAGCTGCTCGGGTGGGGATGCTGCCTGCTCCCTGTTTCATCCCGCAGTTATAGCAGAATTGTACAAAAACGTTAAAAATATATATATATATATACCAGCAGATAGCCTTGAAAAAAGGTAAATACTGCCTGAGCAATTCGTGCTTGTGTAACAGAAACATGATATTTTAAAACTAGAGGAAAAACAAATTTTTAAAAAAGAAATTATGCTAATAAAAGCTGGTTGGTTCCTAACTCAATTAGAGAGAGGAACAGGGGAGCCTTAGTGACATCTGTTACTTCTGTACTGCTTTATTTATTCCATGGATATTGCTCAGGAAGGAGCATATTCCTTATGCATTTGTTTCCAGAGAAATGGTGTTTCAGTTGCTCAGCAATTAATTGTAGAAATAGCTGTTGTGTGAGATGAAGCCAACACCGAAACTCTCTATGCCGTGCTGGTTCAGTCCAGCTACTTCCTTTTATTTCCAACCGAGTGTGACAGGGCTGTGAAATATAACCCCCCGAGCCTGGTTTAATACGAGCAGCGGCGTGCTGGATCTGCCGCACGTGTGTCAAATTTCTAAACCAGGTTGGTTGAAGAACATACACTCACGTTTGTGTGAGGAATACCCCGAGATGTTTTGGGGTTTTTTTCCTCTTCTGGGCAAAGACAGGTTACGTGGCAAGGTGGGTTTAAATCAGAGAGGGGCAGGCTGGCCAGGTTAGGGAGGAGATGAAATGTTTGGCCGTCTCGGCTTTTGCAAGCTTATGAGGCGATGATGGTGGCGTTAAATTTTATTTTGCCTATGTATCTGGAAGAGCACAGCTTGACAGAGAGGCTGGTACCCCCATCCTGGAGGGGCTGTTGGAGGGGACATTTCCCAGGGACCCCCATTGTGCTGGGACAGCTGGTGCAGGAGGAGCCTGGGGGAGCTGGGGAGACATCCAGATACATCCAAAGGGAATGAGAAGGCAAATCTGCGAGCTGGCCGAAGGAGGCGGGAGGCTTGGGATACCTCTGCCTGCTTTCGGGAGCTCTGGGCATCATCAGGCAGCACACGCTGGCCCCTAACCTGCCTGTGGAGGAAAACAAGACCAAAAACTGCAGCTATTGCTTATACAGGGACATGATAATGCCAGGAGATGCACAGGAGGTCAGTAAATACTCTTCTGCAGCTAAATTAACTGCTTAAAGAATGTTCATGTAAAACAAATACTGCGTGTTCCAGAAACCACCTTGACGCTGTCTTTGCCCTCCACGTCGTTCACCACTTTATTCCAGAACCCCCCTCCTCTCACTCCTCCATCCTGTGGTTTATTTCATTTTCAGTACCAGCTCTTGCAGATGGCGCTTATTTACCATAAATCAGCCGTGGCCAATAGCCGGGACCCAGGGCAGGCTCCAGAAACCGGAGGATCATTGATCCATGTTATCACCCGGAGGCACCAAACCTCCGTCTCCTCCTGTCTGGTCGTGGTCTGCAGGCTCCGCGTGCCCATCCTCTAGTCGCTTCTGCAGCCTGGACACCTCCCGTTTCTTGTGCAGGGTCAGAGAGAACGGCTGTTCCCAGCTCCCCAGGGCTGTGTTTGGGATGCTGGCTGGGACTGGGTGCTTGTGAGGATCGGGGCAAGTATTTTGTTTGCTGTTTTGCTCTCTCTGCTTCTGATTCCCTGTGATGGGGCGCCCCTGGCCTGGGAAATCGCTGTGACCCCTGTCTGGGGCCAGCTGGTGCTGCCCCATCGTGTTTTTCTCTGTGTAATCCCAGTGCAGCTTTTGTAGCTGAAACTTGCCTTTGGAGGTGGAAGATGTTTTGGATTTCGTTGCGCAGTTGTGAGTGGATGGGCAGAGCCGGGCAGCTGGGGAGCGGTAGTTATCTCCCCACGGCCAGGTTGATACAGCCGCTGTGGCAGGCAGGGCTCGCTGGTCCAGGATCGATAGCGATGTGCCAGAAATCCAGTGCTGGCTCCATAATTCACCGTGTAACAAGGGGGATGAGCAGGAGAGGGGTGTATCCTGGCAGGAGGCACATGCAGCAGCAGCAGCCCCTTGGTCATGCTGCCCCTGCTAGCTCCAAGCAGCGCACAGATGTGTCTGAAAGCCAGGATCTGCCTGGGCTCAGCAGCCCGCCTGTGCAGCGCTGCGGTGGAGGGCAGAGCGGCAGCGGGGTCTCTCTGGGATGTGGTTCTCCCTGCTGGCACGATGCCGTAGGCGTTAACCCACCCCTACGGGCCCCGGTTCTGTAAGCTCTGGATGGTACCGCGACACCTCGGGGCTGTTTTTCTGAAACGCTGGTAAATTATGGTATCAGCTGCAAATTTATAAACCACGTTTGACTGCAGAGCCCAGATGTGCAGCACACACTAAACTCGAATACGCTGTGGAAAGGACAAAGAAAACCCCATTAGTGGTTATAATACACAGCAAGTTGCTGTAGCCAGTGACAGATATTTAGATTTCTGCCCTTAAACATACAGCGGGAATATAAAACAATAAAACATCACAGGAAAGCTGTTACGTTTCAGATCAAAGCATAAATATTTAAACTTGGGGTGGCTTGAGTTTCATTGCTCGCTGTCAAAAGGAAGGCTGAGGAAAGGCAGCCAGGTTGGCCGAGGTTCCCCCCGGTGTGGCTGGGTTAGCTTTTGGACACAAACACGTCCGCTCTGAGCCGTGATGAAACGGGCTCTGGTCCTGGTTTAGCAGCACCGCCATCCCCCTGCCGCGAGCTGGCTGGGGCTGGAGCCGTTTCCAGGTTGTTCTCCAGTGAATGGTGAAAACACGCTGCTGAGGTTTCACTGGAAATCTGAATTTTGGCATCTGTAAGATTTTATTAGTATTTTTGCGTGCTGCTTCTAGTGAAATAATTATTTTGGGGTTAGGATGGAAGTAAATCCCGCTATGTTGTTATTCTGTAAAAGCCAGACTGCCTGGACACCGTCCTGGGCACCCCACTCTGGTGACCCTGTTCTGGCAGAGGGTTGGACTGGCAGATCCCCAGAGGTCCCTTCCCAGCCCGGCAGTCCGGGACTGTGTGGCTCTGTCACCTGCTCGCTCACCGTGCCCGCGGTTTGGTTTGCCGGAGGATCCAGCACCCACCCGGCCGTGCACCACTTTGTTCTACCTTACACCAGATTTTTGCTGTTGAGTTGAATATCAAACTCCTTGTTAATGATGAATACAATTGTGCTGTGTAATTAGTTCGAGTTGTCTTGAGCGTCTGAGAACAAAAAAATCCCACTGTGAATAAACATGTAAAAATAACAGTGCCCATTTCAACCCTTTAACCCCCTTTCTGCCAGGATTAACGAGTTCTCTATGGAGTGGGGCAAGTGGCGTGACAGTGCAGGACCTAAAATCTGATAAATATCCTCGTGGGGGGGACTTCGAGTTTGGGAGCAATGAACCCCGGGCTCCCCAGGGGGGTGGTGTTCGTCAAAACGGCGTTTGAGGAGAGAGCGGCTGGTAGCAGTAGAAGGTAAAGGGTTCGAGACAGTGTTTTTCCCGTTTCTCCCTCGCGCTGTTTGTTTTGATCAGGATATAAGCAGATAGCTTAATAAAGCGCTGAAGTGGAGCTTCTCCAGTTAATGCCCAGCTGGCAAAATATGTGAGCTGAAACAGTTTGTCACATTTTGAATGCATATATTAAAATTAAACCTCCCTGGTATGTTTGCAGGGTGATTAATATTTACAATGCCGTATTTATGACTCATTGCAGAATGAATAGCCATTTCCTATTTTAACAGACTTAATTGTACTAAATACTCCCAGTACCGAAACTGGGAATTTATAGCAGCGTGTAACTTCTGTACAGCGAGAGCTCTTCTGCGATCCCGTACACTCAAACAGTGCTTCCCCACTCCCTGTTTCCTTCCAGCCTCCACCATCGGCGTTGAAGAGAAATCATTGTCTTTCAGCAAACCATCTCTTGGGGACGAAGTTTACCTCAACAAACCTGTTAATTAACATTAAGCCTTAAGGGGACATGTGCCAGCCAGCCTCCGGGTGCACAGGCGACGGGCTCTGCGGATGCTGGCCAGCCCCGTGGCGGGAGGAACTCCTTGGTGCTTTATTTTGGTGGCCAAGGGAGCTCCGTGGCCAAAGTCAACCTCCGCCTATTCAGTAGGATGGCTGAAAAGTGTCCGTTTGGGGTAAAAGCTGGTTTTACCAAGGGTTTTGAGATCTCACGTTAATTTTTTTAATTCTTCCTCCCCTTTATTGGTGTGCAAAGCCACCTGGTGTTTTGGTTAGTGGGAGCAGAGAGCCAGTGCTAGCAGGACTGTGGTGACCAGTGTGTGACGGGGAGTTGTTGAGCCTGGAGCGAAGGAGGCTACGGGGAGACCTTCTGGCTCTGACAACTCCCTGACAGGAGGGTGCAGCGAGGGGGTGTCGGTCTCTGCTCCCCAGGATCAAGTGACAGGACGAGAGGAACCGGCCTCCAGTTGCCCCAGGGGAGGTTGAGGTTGTCCCTGAGGAGCCGTTTGTGTCC